>NC_060119.1:917378854-917681885 GCF_021461395.2 Schistocerca americana | reverse complement strand
AAGACGAATTTGTTAACATCAAGTATAGATTTAAGTGTCAGGAAGTTGTTTCTGAAAGTATTTGTATGGAGTGTAGCCATGTATAGAAGTGAAACGTGGACGATAAATAGTTTAGACAAGAAGAGAATAGAAGCTTTCGAAATGTAGTGCTACAGAAGAATGCTGAAGATTAGATGTACATCACATAACTAATGAGGAGGTATTGAACAGAATTGGGGAGAAGAGAGATTTGTGGCACAACTTGACTAGAAGATGGGATCGCTTGATTGGAGATATTCTGAGGCATCAAAGGGTCACCAATTTAGTATTAGAGGGCAGCATTGAGGGTAAAAACCGTAGAGGGCGACCAAGAGATGAATACACTAAACAAATTCAAAAGGATGTAGGTTGCAGAAGGTACTGGGAGATGTAGGATAGAGTAGCGTGGAGAGCTGCATCAAACCAGTCTCTGGACTGCAGACTGCTACAACAACGTTGCCACAAATAAATACCACTCGTGAAGGTCGTTGTATCGCTCTTTCACGAAACCTTGCTACTTCCGTGGGTCAATAACATCACAGCAAGTGGTGAAAGAGTAGCGCGAGCTACAAATGCCATCAACACTGCGAGATGTCTTCCCACGGCAATATTCCCCGCCACGCAGCGACAATAGTGGTTACCTCTTCGCTCCCTTCGGTCACCCCTGGCATAGCTCAGAAAAGTGTGTGCATTTGTTTATAGGCCTATATGACAAAAAGACTGAAGATAGATATAGAGTGCAGAAATTTTAAAAAGCAACGGGTACATCAATTTTTCTTAATGGAGTCAATAAGGCAATGTTTATAGTTAGCAGTGGAACTATATCATTTCTCAATGAAAAAGTGTAAAAGGTCATTATGAGACTAGACATTCTCAGAGTTATTCCAAATTTGTCAGAAGCCAAATGTTGTTTAAGAAAGTAAATGCTGGACGAGAATCGGCTAGTTTCGCGCCCCACACTCGATAGCAGAACATGGAAAACCACTTACTGACCCCGAATTAATTGCGGCAGCTGAAGAAATGTTCCCAGAAAAAGCTAATTTATTTAACAACATCTGTTTGGCAGCAGATCTTGTGACTCGAGGAGTAAATGATATTGCTGAAAATATAACAACCCAGCTTTTTGTGAAAACTCGACACTTGGAATGGTTCTCTTTTGCTCTGGATGAGTCTACAGATGTTTTAGATACTGCACAGGTGTTAATTTTTATTCGAGGGATAAACAAAACAAAACAAAAACCATGAGGTGTATGATGAACTTCTAGACGTTCTTAGCATTCACGGGAGAAGAAATTTTGAAAAGAATAGAATATACTGTTCAGAGAAACAATCTTCAATGGAAAACCTTAAGATGTATCACAACCGTTGGCAAAAGTATGTGTGAAGAAAATAAAGATGTCAAATACGGTTGAAAATTACGGTGGAGCAAAACCATTTATCCTACACTGTATCATTCAACCAGACGCTTTGTGCGGAAAATGCTTGGATATGTCAGAAGTTTTATGGCCAGTTATTCCAGCTGTTAATTATATTGGATCACAGGCTCTCAGTGATATTCAATTCCGCGAGTTTATTGCAGAGACTGAAGAAAATGACTTACCTTGTACAGTAGTACGCTGGCTTATCTCTGAAGCGATTTTTTGAGCACCGGACAATCGAAATTTTCTTGAGTGAAAAGAATCGCCTTCTGGCTCAGTTACAAAACAACGAGTGGTTATGGAAGTTATCATTTTATATAAATTTAACTAAACGTATGAACGAACTTAATTTAAAATTACAGGGAAGAAACCAGCTACTGCCAGATTTGTACACTCTTACAAAACCGTTTTGAGAATAAATTGTTTTGTTTCAATCGCTATCGAACAAAAACTGTTTCACACGTTTAATAAATGCTAGACATTCAGTCAGCAATCAGAGACTCCATTTCCCGTGAATTTCGTAGTTGAAACTTTGAGCACTTTAAAAATAAATTTTGAGTCTCGTTTTTCACATTTTGTTGCAACTGGAAAGATATCAAGTGTTTCAAAATCCTTTTAACACCAATATAGAAACTCTCGCCTCAGAACTTTAGACGGAAATACACTCCTGGAAATGGAAAAAAGAACGCATTGACACCGGTGTGTCAGACCCACCATACTTGCTCCGGACACTGCGAGAGGGCTGTACAAGCAATGATCACACGCACGGCACAGCGGACACACCAGGAACCGCGGTGTTGGCCGTCGAATGGCGCTAGCTGCGCAGCATTTGTGCACCGCCGCCGTCAGTGTCAGCCAGTTTGCCGTGGCATACGGAGCTCCATCGCAGTCTTTAACACTGGTAGCATGCCGCGACAGCGTGGACGTGAACCGTATGTGCAGTTGACGGACTTTGAGCGAGGGCGTATAGTGGGCATGCGGGAGGCCGGGTGAACGTACCGCCGAATTGCTCAACACGTGGGGCGTGAGGTCTCCACAGTACATCGATGTTGTCGCCAGTGGTCGGCGGAAGGTGCACGTGCCCGTCGACCTGGGACCAGACCGCAGCGACGCACGGATGCACGCCAAGACCGTAGGATCCTACGCAGTGCCGTAGGGGACCGCACCGCCACTTCCCAGCAAATTAGGGACACTGTTGCTCCTGGGGTATCGGCGAGGACCATTCGCAACCGTCTCCATGAAGCTGGGCTACGGTCCCGCACACCGTTAGGCCGTCTTCCGCTCACGCCCCAACATCGTGCAGCCCGCCTCCAGTGGTGTCGCGACAGGCGTGAATGGAGGGACGAATGGAGACGTGTCGTCTTCAGCGATGAGAGTCGCTTCTGCCTTGGTGCCAATGATGGTCGTATGCGTGTTTGGCGCCGTGCAGGTGAGCGCCACAATCAGGACTGCATACGACCGAGGCACACAGGGCCAACACCCGGCATCATGGTGTGGGGAGCGATCTCCTACACTGGCCGTACACCACTGGTGATCGTCGAGGGGACATTGAATAGCGCACGGTACATCCAAACCGTCATCGAACCCATCGTTCTACCATTCCTAGACCGGCAAGGGAACTTGCTGTTCCAACAGGACAATGCACGTCCGCATGTATCCCGTGCCACCCAACGTGCTCTAGAAGGTGTAAGTCAACTACCCTGGCCAGCAAGATCTCCGGATCTATCCCCCATTGAGCATGTTTGGGACTGGATGAAGCGTCGTCTCACGCGGTCTGCACGTCCAGCACGACCGCTGGTCCAACTGAGGCGCCAGGTGGAAATGGCATGGCAAGCCGTTCCACAGGACTACATCCAGCATCTCTACGATCGTCTCCATGGGAGAATAGCATCCTGCATTGCTGCGAAATGTGGATATACACTGTACTAGTGCCGACATTGTGCATGCTCTGTTGCCTGTGTCTATGTGCCTGTGGTTCTGTCAGTGTGATCATGTGATGTATCTGACCCCAGGAATGTGTCAATAAAGTTTCCCCTTCCTGGGACAATGAATTCGCGGTGTTCTTATTTCAATTTCCAGGAGTGTAGTTGATTCGCAAGATAGCGGATTTTAATGTTTAACTTCATCCTGGAATTTTACAAAAATATTCCACTCGGTTTAATCAGTTGCAAATGTTTGCTCGTGTTTTTTTCGGCACTACTTATCTCAGTGAAAAAATATTTATAGCTGTAAACTAACTGATGTGCATTTGAAGTCGTTGCTGATAATGTCCGCTAACAAACTTGATCCACGATTTTAAGTGGGAAGTTACAGCTACATAAATCTCGTTAATTACAGTTACAGTGCTCATTTTAATTATGTTAATTGCCTATGTATGTCTCTTAGGTACGGTAAATTTTCAAAAATCTCACATAAGTAATTACGGTTAAAATGTTCGATTACATTACGTATGTCAGTTAATGTGTACCTTAACTGGTCATAAAATAGAAAGAACTGATCATTTTACGTTTTTTTTTGTGATTTAATTGCAATGAAAAGTTTACACTGTGCAATGTTACTTCGGTTAAGGAGCATGATTATGTTTCTGAATCTTACTCGTAATTAACACTTGTTAAGTGAAACACTTTTCCCGTATGAATCCATGTAGTCGATATCAGTGCGTTCCATTCCGAAAAAATAGGTGCTCAGAGAGATCTATAATCCAACATAGTAATTTTTTATTTATATTACGGTACATCTTGTTTCAGAAGAAAGTTGTCTGAAGATATTTGTTTATGCCTGTGCTTCAAAATTTGTCGAAAAAGAAACATAGCACCATCGTTAATTAATTCGTAGCGTACATAACTACTGCCTTATGGGCATCTTTAATGTATTTGTGTTAGTTAACGACGACAAATCGGAATTGGAGTTCATAAACAGATAATGCAACTGAAAGGGTTACGATGCTCCAGCGAAGAAAAGATCTCGCAACATGGTTGCAGAGAATTTGCAACACCGTCGCGGAAGGCCGAACATTGGTACAGGTGACAACAATTGCGATACAAGGCCCACTGCGATCAATACAGCTGACTGAATGCAGCACTTTTGGAGCTTCTACTTTACAGAGCAGTAGTTTGTAGGAGAACGGGTGACTTAGTGTCTGTTTATGGTGGTCAAAGAGACCGACCCTGGCCCGAAGGTGAGTTTTAAAATGGGTATTAAAGACTGAAAAAATTACATTAAACGGAATCTTTACGCGAAACATTTTTCGGTAAGCTATTCCACTTCTTACACTGTCTTCTACTCGTCGTGCGAAGTGCGAATCACTCATTATGCGAGGTGCTCGATAATTAGGGCGGGTCAGATACCACGCATGTCTTTTGGGTTACCGCCGGCCGGATTGTTAGTGTTAGCGGGCCTGTGTTGGCCCGCCTGTCGTGGTTTGGAGACCCCAGCTCTAAGCTCGATACGCCACGCGGTGTTATGACTTGTAGTAATAAAGGCAAGCCGTGTTTTGACAGACAGGTTGACTGGCAAAATTTTTCTGTGATAGAAATAGAATGTCATATTCCTCGTGCAAAATTTCGACTACTGAAGCTGTTGTGTAAACCAAAGAGAAAATTCGAAAGAGAATTAAAGCTTTGGGAGCAGAAATGAAAACGTTACTGATGGCTTTGTAATTACGTCAGGAATGACAAAGGACTTGGAAGAACATTTGAACCGAAATCGATAGAGTCTTGCAAAAAAAACTGTAGGCTGTAAGGTGAACGTCAATAAAAGTAAAAGGAGGGTACTAAAATGTAATCGAATTATACCAGACGATACGGAGGGAGCTAGATTAGGAAATGAGACACTAAAAGTAGTAGATGGGTTTTGCAGTTCGGGTAGCAAAGTAAGTGAAGGTCGAGGTACAGAAAATATGAAATGCAGAATGATAGTAGCAAGAAATGAGATATTAATTAACATCGAATATAAGTTTTAATTTAGGACGCATTTTCTTAAAGTATCCGGTGTTTCAAAGTCAATATCGGCGTTTTAAGACTTGTAGCAAACGGTTCAAATGGCTCTGAGCACTATGGGACTTAACATCTATGGTCATCAGTCCCCTAGAACTAAGAACTACTTAAACCTAACTAACCTAAGGACATCACACAACACCCAGTCATCACGAGGCAGAGAAAATCTCTGCCCCGCCGGGAATCGAACCCGGGCGCGGGAAGCGAGAACGCTACCGCACGACCACGAGCTGCGGACGACTTGTAGCATTTATTACATTCAGCTTACAAATAAAACTAATACATAAAATGACAGAACAGCGCAGTTTTTCTTACAAGTGTTCAATGTGAGCACCACGCGTCAGACGTCAAATATCGAGTCGACAGGCGAGTTCTTCCCAAAATTTGACTAGTATGTCTGGAGTAAGTGTCGCAACAACTGCTTCAACCCTTTAATCCTCTTTTTGACGTCGGGTGGATCAACTGGTAGTGGAAGCATATACAAATGATCCTTTATGAATCCGGGCAACGGCCTTGCCGCAGTGGATACACCGGTTCCCGTGAGATCACCGAAGTTAAGCGCTGTTGGGCGTGGCCGGCACGTGGATGGGTGACCATCTCGCCGCCATGCGCTGTTGCCATTTTTCGGGGTGCACTCAGCCTCGTGATGCCAACTGAGGAGCTACTCTACCGAATAGTCGCGGCTTCGGTCAAGAATACTATCATAACGACCGGAAGAGCGGTGTGCTGACCCCACGTCCCTCCTATCCGCATCCTCCGCTGAGGATGACACGGCGGTAGGATGGTCCCGGTAGGCCACTCGTGGCCTGAAGACGGAGTGCTTTATGAATCCGCAAAGGTAAAAATCGCGTGGCGTCTGGTTGGGTGAACGTGGAGGCAATGCGAAACAAGCTCTGTTATCCGACCACTTGCGGCCAATCCAGGGGTCGGGTACAACGACTTTTAACCAATCGCGTACTGAACTCTGCCAGTGAGGCAGCGCATTATCTTGCTGCCATTAAAGTTTTATGGTTCAACTTCTTGCAACTGAGGAAAGAGCCACAGTTCTAGCCCATCAAGATAATACCAGTTACAATTGCTTCACCGAAAAGGACAGGCCCATAAACTTTCTGTGGGAATACGGCAGAAAACAATTCAATATACGGGAGTCTGGTTACAACTATACCATCTCGCGGGGATTTGGTGAACCCCAGATGCACAGATTAAGCGTGTTCGCATTTCCAGTTACGTGAAATGTCGATTCATGACTGAAGACGACACGATCCAGATAAGCTTCATCTTCAAGCAGCAACATTTCGTTTGCAAAGCTGGCACGCAAAAGCGGTAGTCTGTAGGCCTTAGAGCTTGTAACAACTGCCTACGATAAGGACCTAGTTGTAAGCGTCTTCTTAGAAGTGTCCACACAGACTTAACTGGTTTGCTAATTCACGACTAGGCTTTCTAACTGATTTCGCGGGGCTACTCGTGAAAGGCTCTCACGCTCGTTCAGCATGTTCTTCAGTCACTATTGGCGTATGCGCACGTGCACAGGTACAAAAACAAAACTGTTTGAGTTGCTGTTTGATTTGATGCATTCTTTATAATTGTAAGACGAATGTAACAAATGATACAAAGCCTTAAAATAGCGACACTGATTTGGAGGGTAGCTGTGCAAGGAAGTGAAACGTGAAAAATAAAAAGCTCAGACAAGATGAGTATAGAACCTTTTGGAATATGGTACTACAGAATAATGTTGAAGATTAGATGTGAAGATTGAGAAACTAGTATAGAGGTGAAACTTCCTGGCAGATTAAAACTGTGTGCCCGACCGAGACTCGAACTCGGGACCTTTGCCTTTCGCGGGCAAGTGCTCTACCAACTGAGCTACCGACGCACGACTCACGGCCGGTACTCACAGCTCTCCTGAGAGAGCTTCTGTAAAGTTTGGAAGGTAGGAGACGAGATACTGGCAGAAGTAAAGCTGTGAGTACCGGGCGTGAGTCGTGCTTCGGTAGCTCAGTTGTTAGAGCACTTGCCCGCGAAAGGCAAAGGTCCCGAGTTCGAGTCTCGGTCGGGCACACAGTTTTAATCTGCCAGGAAGTTTCATATCAGCGCACACTCCGCTGCAGAGTGAAAATCTCATTCTGGAAACATCCCCCAGGCTGTGGCTAAGCCATGTCTCCGCTATATCCTTTCTTTCAGGAGTGCTAGTTCTCCAGGTTCGCAGGAGAGCTTCTGTAAAGTTTGGAAGGTAGGAGACGAGATACTGGCAGAAGTAAAGCTGTGAGTACCGGGCGTGAGTCGTGCTTCGGTAGCTCAGTTGTTAGAGCACTTGCCCGCGAAAGGCAAAGGTCCCGAGTTCGAGTCTCGGTCGGGCACACAGTTTTAATCTGCCAGGAAGTTTCATATCAGCGCACACTCCGCTGCAGAGTGAAAATCTCATTCTGGAAACATCCCCCAGGCTGTGGCTAAGCCATGTCTCCGCTATATCCTTTCTTTCAGGAGTGCTAGTTCTCCAGGTTCGCAGGAGAGCTTCTGTAAAGTTTGGAAGGTAGGAGACGAGATACTGGCAGAAGTAAAGCTGTGAGTACCGGGCGTGAGTCGTGCTTCGGTAGCTCAGTTGGTAGAGCACTTGCCCGCGAAAGGCAAAGGTCCCGAGTTCGAGTCTCGGTCGGGCACACAGTTTTAATCTGCCAGGAAGTTTCATATCAGCGCACACTCCGCTGCAGAGTGAAAATCTCATTCTGGAAACATCCCCCAGGCTGTGGCTAAGCCATGTCTCCGCTATATCCTTTCTTTCAGGAGTGCTAGTTCTGCAAGGTTCGCAGGAGAGCTTCTGTAAAGTTTCGAAGGTAGGAGACGAGATACTGGCAGAAGTAAAGCTGTGAGTACCGGGCGTGAGTCGTGCTTCGGTAGCTCAGTTGGCAAGTCGGCTTTTGGCGGCCGTGGTGTGCGGACCTCCGGCGTGTGCTGTGCGCTGCGGTCTGCTGCGCTCCGCTCGGTAAGTCAAGCGCCTGTTGCAGTAGTTACTGCGTTATTTGAGACTCTTGATGGATTCATATTAGAAGGAGAGATGGATCAGCCTAATAGGAGAGACACATTGAAATTTGTTTTTGACCAGAAAGGGCAGAGACCGAATTCGTTCGAAATTGAGACGTGGTTAGAAGAAGTTGTGAAAATTTCGTTTGAGGATATTATAGGTATTCACCTTTCAATTGTGAGTAGTATTGTGTATGTCAAGCTTAAAAACACGGAATTGTGTGACAAAATTGTTGAATCTAGTGGCGGAACATTTAAGTTCAAACATCACGATGGCAATGTTAGTGAAGTTCGTGTTACGCATGCTGGCTTTGGATTAAGAACTGTCCGTATCTTTGTGCTACCATTTGAAATCACCGCTGAGCAGATCAATTCCGTGATAGCTCCTTATGGGAGAATAATTAGCAATTTTGCAGAAAAGTGGTCTCCTGCTCACAAGTTCCCCGTCTTGAATGGTATCAGGCAACTGCGAGTGGATTTACACAAGCACATACCCTCGTATATAAATGTTTGTGGTTATCGGGCTATAGTAATATATGATGGGCATCCAAGAACCTGCGCGTCTTGCGGCGGCACAGGCCATGTCCGCTCGCAGTGTATACAACGCCGAGTGGCCCAGCTACCTGCGGGCGAAGCAGTGAGACCCCCGGCCATGTCAACGTTGCCTGTAACTTACGCAGCGGCAGCCGCTGGACAACTCCATACGCGTGACGCTCCTGACGCTACTCGGGACGCTACCCAGGATGATGCAGCTCGCGACAATGAAGTGATAATGGAAGTTAGCGACTCGATGGGGACAACACAGCCAAAGAGTCAAGAAAAAGAACCAAATATCTCTGTTCAAATAGAACAAACTCCTGAACCGGTTATAGTCCTTCAGAATGAGCAGTCTCCAGAAAACCACAAGGAAACCAACCCATCACTTGCCAGAGAACAAGACCGAACGCAAGAAACCCAAGATGTAATGGAAAACGATGAAACCTCCCCAAGAGTCAGTCCTCCAAGGAAACATAAAAAGAGGAGACTAGCTCATAAGGGAGCTGAACAACTGGCACCCCCTTTGCGAGAAAAAGCAAAGCAGATTAGCAACAAACTGCATGAAGAACAACATCGTAATCCGGTTCTGAGTATGCAGGCACCTGACCCCTTGCAAGCCAAATCAAATACACCATGCCCCATGTCAACGGAGCAGTCGTCAAACGAGAGGTTGAAGCTGATAGTAAATTTCGATGCAGACAAGGTTTTCCCTGATACTAGAAATGCAGAAAAAGAGACATCGAAAGCTAATCAACACAAAACCTGGGCTGATGAATCGGATGAAATGCATCAAGATGAAGAATTGAACGAAACTGGAGGAACGGAACAGACTTCTGCCCCAAGAGATCAACTGAAGGCGATGAATACATCATTGCCGGAACATACATGTGAAAAAGGATTTTCCTCCGACAGCACTTTGTATGACGAATACTGACTTCGGGAATGAATAGGACAATATGAACGCAGCGCAAGCCTACAAAATCGCTACGTTGAACATTAATAAGATACGCTCCTCCCTGCATTTACAACATCTGCAAGACTTTCTATACGCTGCTGACGTTGATATACTACTGTTACAGGAAGTAACAGATATTAAATTAGAGAAGATACGTGGATACAACGCCACAATAAACCCCGGTTACGGTGCAGAGCTGGGAACCGCAATTCTCACGAAAGAAGGCATCCGTGTCACACAAATAGCAAAACTTGAAAAGAGCAGAGGGGTTGCAGTGACTGTTAACAATGCCCGCATCATCAACGTTTATGCACCGTCAGGCAACAATAACAGGCGTGCTAGAGCGGATTTTTTTAGAAGGGAAATCGTTCATCTCTTCGGTACACGTCAAGATTATATAATCCTAGCCGGCGATTTTAATTCTGTACTTAGCCCGAAAGACCAGACACCGAATTTCAACAAGTCCGTAGAACTGGAAAGAATAGTCCACCAAATGCAGTTAACCGATACCGGGGAACATACCCATGGCGCACAGGCCGGTTTCACATATTTTAACAGTCACTCAGCAAGCAGGCTAGACAGAATTTACGTGTCGTCCAACCTTAAGAACCATGTACTCCAGTCTGAGGTCTGGCCCACTATGTTTTCTGACCATGCCGCGTACATCACCACAGTAAATTTGGAAAAACAAGAGACTTACCGAGCGAGGGGCATATGGAAACTCAACATTACACATCTGCAAGATGAGGAATGTCGCGTAGCATTTACTAATGTGTGGCAAGAATGCGAGAAACGATTCCCGCGATACAGTTCTGCCATAGCTTGGTGGTTACAATGTGCGAAGCCTAAAATAAGAAGAATGCTGATGGATTACTCGCGACAGAAAAGTTTCTGGATTAAAAAGACGACTGAATTTTATTTTAGCTGCCTTAGAGACCTGTACACCTTGGACACACGATTAATGGAGAACTTTAGCCGGATTCAGAAAGTCAAAGCAAAACTTTTGGCGCTGAAGCGGCGACAGTCAGAAGGTTTTAAAGTCAGAGCGAGACTACACAACATTGTAGAAGGGGAAGAAACGGCTATGTACCATGTAATGCGTGAGAATAAGAGAGGAAACAGCAAAATACTGACAGAAGTTAAGTTACCTGATGGGACCAGGCACACAAAACAGCATGAAATTCAAAACGCTGTTCATAGATATATCTCAGATATGATGTCCACCAAACCTACCGTCGACGAGGCGCGGCGTGATCTTGTTAGAAACGTATCAGGACGAATTAGTACAGAGCAAGTAGAAAATCTCATGGCCGAAATAGAAGAGGACGAATTGAAAGACGCAATAGCACAGAGTCCTAAAAATAAGTCTCCAGGACCTGACGGTATCCCCGTGGAATTCTACCAAGTGTTCTGGCCACAAATGAAAAGCAAGTTGCTATGTATGTACAACGAAATCATGAGTGGCACTGTTGCCGATCCCAAAGAATTTCCTGAAGGGATCATAGTTCTAATTCCTAAAAACTCACTTAGCAAAGCGATTGAAAACCTTCGCCCAGTAACATTACTCAACAGTGATTACAAAATTATGGCCCGCGTATTAGCAAGAAGAATAAAAATGGTTATTAACTCTGTAACTGGCACGTACCAAACATGTGTAGGCAAAGACAGAAACATTTATCAGAATATATGCGAATATAGGGATATAATATCAACCGCAAATGTATGCCGAATAAAATGTGCTTTAGTGTCATTAGACTTCGAGAAGGCGTTTGACAGGGTCGATCATAAGTATCTTCTTGGTATCATGGAAGTAATGGGATTCCCACCACGATTCGTGAGGATTATTCAACAAATTCTGAAAAACAGTGTAGCACGAATAATGATAAACGGCCAACTAAGTAGAGAGATTGCATTGACTGGATCCGTACGTCAAGGTTGCCCAATGTCAATGGCCCTTTTCGCAATAGCAATAGAACCTCTCCTCGCGACACTCACGCATCACCTGCAAGGATTGTGTATAAACGGCAAGAAAATAGTGTGCAACGCCTACGCAGATGATGTGGGCGTCCTGGTTATAAATGAAGATGAAGTGGCGAAAGCTCTTCAGATTGTACACACATATGAACTTGCTTCTGGCGCCAAACTAAATAAAAGGAAGTCAGGCATCATGAACCTAGGCAGAGGAATATCCATGCAAAATCGGGGACAATTGACGGAAGTATCCACATTGAAATGTTTGGGTATTGAATTTAGGAGCAACATCCAACACACTATTGCCGTCAATTATAAAAAACAACTTGCAAGCATACGAGCATCTGTACAAGGAAACAGTATGAGGCAACTGGACGAGATACAGAAAATCAAACTAGTAAATGTGTATATAACATCCAAACTTAACTATGTTGTCCAAGCTTTTCCGATGCCATTAGAAACAGCCAGAAGAATTTTATCCGCGATAGGAAGCTTTGTATGCCAAGGCAACATTTTCAAAGTGAAGTTCAATACACTAACACTCCCAACAAGGAAAGGAGGTTTAAACCTTGTTGATGTCAGTTACAGGTCACGAGCGTTATATGTGTGTCGAATGTGCAAGCAATGGAAACAGATGCCCGACAGCTTAACGGCCCACTTGCTGAATGAAATTGCTCCAACAAGCATGCATCCGCCTATAGATGTGAAGCATATACCAGCTGGTCTTTGTCACCTGAAAACTTTTCTCGTTGAGTACAGTTATATCTCCTCGAGGCTCTCAGAACAGCAGTTGAAGAGAGTAAAGGACATCTATACATATTTGATGGAAGCTAAGGACGGAAATATTATTGAAAGAAAATATCCCAACAACGACTGGTCTGCAATTTGGAAAAATATCGACGATCGGAACTTACCCTCTAAGGTGAAAGCAACTTGGTATAATGGAGTCAACAGGAAAATTTCAACTAATTCCAAATTGCACGCTATACATCTCACAAATTCACCCTTGTGCTCGTCATGTAACCTTCTTGACACTGAAGAACACCGATTCGTGTGTGAAAGAGTAAGAGACATATGGCATATAGTTAAGCAGAAATTAGCGACCGTTAACAGAACATCTCCAACCGTTTTCACCGCCGCAGATTTTCTGACTCCAGACGCAGTGCCATACCCTGATACGAAAAGAAATGCTGTTAACTGGCTAAAAGGGCACACTGTGCACTATATCTTGAAGGCAGAAAATAAAAGCAAAGAAGATTATTGGGTGTATCTAACGACTCAGCACCATCATCTCATGCGGACAAAAGACTACAAAAAAATTACGCATGGTTCCTAAATAGAATCATGGAATAAAATTAAACAGAGAACAATAGACAGATTAAGATTGGTACGGAATTCAGAGATGTCAGCCTTGCACTATTACAGATACCTGGAACCGGAATGTCTTCGATCCTTTCACGAGACACAGCAGAAAAGAAATCAAGTCCGTGGCAAGACGCACAGGACTATATCCTCATGTAGAAATTAGACATCAAGTTTTATGTATAGTATTTTTTTTTTAATTATCTTATGCCATACGCGGAGAAGTTTTAAGTTCTAAAAAAACGTTCTTCAAGGGGTTGCAAGATTTTATGTTTTCCTTATGAAGATGAGAGACTTCACGTATCAGTTTATTTTAATATACTTATCTTTCCATTAGCAAGAGGAAGATTCATTACCTTTAATTAATATTAAGAAGAAACATTTATTTCTCATTTCTGTTAGCTAAGGTAATTTAGACATCCAGCTTACAGAAAAAAAAATTAAGAAGCCGAAATAAAAAAAATAAAAAATAAAAAAAAAATAAAAATAATAAAAAAATAAAATAAAACAAAAAAATACAAAACACGAAAAAGTGGCCGAGCACTCGCAAAAAGTAAGAAAAATGAGGACTTGGCATCAAAAACATAAAAAAGTACATACAATAAAAAAAGTTAAAAAAAGTTGGTAGAAGGATGGACTCATAATAACAATGATAATAATAATAAAAACGACAAAAGCAAAGAAGCTAGCCGAAGAAGGCAAAGCAAGGTGAGCGTTTGGAAGGGCTGTGAGGGGAGAAGGGAGGCCCTAAAAAAATTAAAAAAATAAAAAAAAAAGTTGGTAGAGCACTTGCCCGCGAAAGGCAAAGGTCCCGAGTTCGAGTCTCGGTCGGGCACACAGTTTTAATCTGCCAGGAAGTTTCATATCAGCGCACACTCCGCTGCAGAGTGAAAATCTCATTCTAGTATCGAGGTATTGAACCTAATTGTGAAGGAAAGAAATGTATGGAACAACAAAGTAAAAGAAAGGAGGCATCTACGAATTGTCAATTTGGTAATATAGGGAAGTGTGGGGAGAACAACTGTGTCGGGAGACAAAGGGAAGAATATAGAAAGCAGCTTCATATGGATATAGGAGGTAGCAGCTATTGATAAATTAGTTTGAAGAGCCTGTTCAAATCGGTCTTCAGACTGAAGACCACAACAACAAGTAAATTTTCATGTATTGGAGACTATTTAAATTATTAACTTGAGACTCGAATGGTATGTTGCTACTACATTAGGTTTATTGAAACAGACAAAAATAGCATATAGGTTGCTGTTTGGTTTAGCCATTTGACATGCACTTGCACAGCAACACGGCATACGTGGGTAATAGAAATCGTGGACTACAACTAAACATGGCACATGGCAGATACACAGTCAATCTATACTGCCACCTAATGAATGACTACCTCTCGCTCCACCACAAACAATGTGAACAAAAAAAGGCGGTTTGCTTTCCGTCACAAATAAAATGGTTTTAGAAGTGGAACTTTGTATCTTTTCGATAGAGTGATTTGAGGTTAGGGATGGCGGTCATCGCTGAAACAATCGGTTTTGGTTATATCGATTTTTTCAACGTCAATTTAACATGACTGCAAAAATTGCTCGAAATAACCGGTTTTTAAAATAAACGATTTTCGGTTTTTGATTCCTATTATTTTCTGTAACAAATTTAGAAATCAAACAAAGATTGCAAAATTTTGACTCCCTCAGTTTCAAGATAGATAGAAACAAAATATTAAATTAAAGAGACTAATAAAAGAAAACTTAATGCGTCCACCATTTGCAACTTTTCTCAAAAAGTGATTGACTACTACTACAACATAAAATCACCAGTATTCTTCCACTGATTCTAATTTTTTGAAACACTGTTCAAAAATCATGTTGTAGTACGAGATCATGCCGCTGTTTGAGCATTGCGAATAGTCAGTGCTAAAGGGCGAAAACTAAGGTTGAAGAACTGCTTTGCATTTTTATTGTAACTATGAATGAACGGTCAAGTTTCAAGGTTTTCCTTATATTATGCCACAAGTTTGTTATGGTTTTTCCCGCTTTTAATCTTTTAAAGAAAATGCAGCATTGTACTTCACTGACTTCACACTTCATAAAATACTTCCAGACTAGGGATGGTGCCATTCTGTAATAATACGATGTCCAACAATGACAGTGATAAACTACCGTACAGACCATATGGGCCAAGTCTAGCACATTATATACACGCATACCATCTAGTAGGCCACGCCATCTGGTGGTAGTACGTTACTGCCTGAGCAGTGCTGCTGTACCAGTTCTAATGGCTTTCTTGCTCGTTTCTGTCAGCATTGTTATTAAAACAGCACTGATTGCTTTCCCCATTTTTTATAATCGCAATATTTCAAAGCAATGCAAATTTTATGAATAAAATTTTCTCGTTCTTTAAAAATGGTTTCTTTAATTTTAGCACTGCTGCTATGACTAATTGACTTTCAGTTTTTTCTCCAGATATTAGTGAAAAATAAAAACACTGTTATAACCGAGACCAAACAAATACCGAAAATTACCGGTTATTCAGAATATCTCGTATCGGTTTTAACTGGTCTGCTTTTCCCATCCCTATCCCAAACTAGTCTGTCGCGACATATCGTTTAACGGTACATATTAACAGGGACAAAAAATTACGAACATTTACCAGTACTTTAATAGGAATTTAGTAGCGCTGCTGCATGGCAGTAAGAGACAGGCGGCGCGGCGCAGCGCTAGCGCGGCCTAGAAGGGCGTGTCGAATAAGTTATGTATCACCAGTAAGGCGCTAGCGGATACTGCGGCAGCCTGTGGACGCACCTCAGTCCCCCTCCACCCCCTCCTCCATTCTCTTCCCCACACCCTGCTGCACAACAGGTAACAGCATGTGCGACCTTCGGATGTAACAGACGGCGCTGCCAGGTCAGTCGTATAGTAAGCTGCTGTTTAATTGTTGTTACTGTCCTCCATCTCTCGGACAAGAATCTGTAATAGCTGTTTTATTGGTTTAGGTATGAGTAATGCGATTGGCAAGGACGCAGATCGGGTGTAATCTGAAAGGAGCCCGGAAAGAGAAGGGAGGCATCCTTGTGCAGCCGCAGAGATCGAGAAACTGATTATATGCTCCCAGCGAAACGTCAGCTGAACAGACCAGCGTGAAATCGTAACAACGCCATTGTGCTGGATGTGGGAGACCACAGACCAGTTGATGAGCTGTCACCGCAAAGTTACAAGTCTGACACATCATGATGTCAGTGCAAACTTCGCTGTGACATGGCTGTAAGTTGACGCAACGTGTATTTTGTGACGAATCAGTTACGAATGGATGTCTTGGAACGATATAAGTAATATACTAAAATGGAAATGTATAACGGTTGTTCATATTTCTCTGTCCCTGTTAATGTGTACTGTTAAACCGTATATCGCGCTAGGCTAATTTGTATGGGGATTTTAATTCTGAACAACTTGCATTTTTGAAATTGTAGTGAAATTCAGAGCTTTAGCTGCTCACAGCCGTTGATACATATCAACGGGGACAGTTGAAAAATTTGCCCCGACTGGGACTCAAATTTCTTTCAACGTATATAAACTTTTATTTACAGGATTTAACAATTACAGATTTTACATGAGATGTTCTGCGGTATTTTTAAGTGAGAATAGGAATTTTCTCGTTTTTCTTATGTTAGTGTTCTTGAATTGTCTTTTGTTAAGTAAGAACACTTTTATTCGTAGAAAGTCTTTCAGATGAGTTCTGCATAATGTGTTAATGGATTCGTTGCTAAACTTCGTTGCATATCATAATGCCGATATTTATGACAAAGGAAAATCATATATGTGAATAATAATATGAAGGATACTAATATATTGCATTTAGATTGGCGCCAAAAACAGTTCTGCACAGATATTAATGAGTCGAAAGATATGTGAGGTAAAATAAAATAAATCACATAGAAACATGCTACATTTAGGTACATGACGAACAGAATTTTACATATACGGAATATTACAAGAAGAAAACATGAATTAAGTGGAGAGTGAGGGAGGGAGAAAGAGAGAGGGAGAGAGAGAGAGAGAGAGAGAGAGAGAGAGAAAGAGAGAGAAGAGAGAGTGAGCCGGGGATCTCCTGTTTACATGGCGAAAGAACAGATACCATTGGTGATCTTGCAGCTCTGGAAGAATGATATCACAATCAAATGCAGACCATTAGCTGCTTACAGACGTTGATAAATATCAACGGGGACAGTTGTCCGAAAGAACAGATACCATCTTCATATATCAGTGCATTATTTCCCTCAGAACGTTTGGGCTGAAAGAGTAACGTCTCAGTAGAAAACAGGAACACGACATGACACACAAGCCCTTGTGGCAGTTTGTGGCACTCTCGTCTTTTTTGCCGACTGATTACAGTGCAAGAAGGTCTGTGTCAAAATATAAAAATTGTGTATCTGAGTCTTGTAACTGATAGAAAAGTAATTTTCTCCGGGTCTCGTTTACCAACCTTTTCTCGCCTTTAAACAGACTTTTTTAGGGCCAGGTAGGCCTTCATTGATTACAAGCGAGATGGGTGTGCGCTGTTCTGGCCACAGTTACGCGCTTGAGATGCGAGCCAGCAATTTTCTTTGGCGTGATTGGTGCTGGCGTGTTGGCGCACGATCCTAACGGAACAAAAAATATCAGCGCCCCTAACTGTAAGTACATTGATACGGCATCCGTAACACGCAAATGAAATTAGACGGAGAACGGCTCTGAAAAGAACCGCTGCCGTAGCCACTGAGCTAATTCAAAACAGTCGTCGCCGCTCCTTTCAGTCAATAGTGAAGTTCCAATCTTTGTTATGTTTAATTTTTTTTATAACGAAGTGGGATTAGTTTTTTGAGTTGTTTGTTCACTTTTTTGTTATTCCACGACATTAGACCTCCATAAAGTTGCATTCCTTAAGCTCTTAACTGAAAAAAATTGAAAACGCTACGGAAAGGAGCGTTTCCGTTTCCTTTCACATTAAAACTACATTTCCTGACCATGTTTGAGACTGAACTCTCTCTAAGGTCGTTTCACATGACGTGCACCAGTGATCCCCATCTGATAATTTCCAGTCTGAATGAAATTTTGAACCGATTCCCCTACAGAATAAAACTAAGCTGTGCTAAACTTGAGCTCAAAATGTATGAAATTCAAGACCTTACTAGTCTTTCAGGTGTAAGACGTTGTGGTCTCCTGACCTTCATTGCTTACATATTCCGCCCTTACAATCATGTTCCACACATCAGGACGCTTCATTCGAAACCAAACTCAATAAGATAAAGTCAATGTTGTATGAATTCATGTAAACGATATGTAAATAACTAGTAAATCGCAAGTGCGCACCGAGATTGGAATACTTGAGGCTGGTGTACACACACACATTCCAGACACAACGGTCACAAAAGCTTTTAGTTCGGGAGAGGCAAACCGCACGCCAGGAGGCCGATCCCTTCACAGGATGAGTCAATCTATCTACGTTGGCCGACGACCGCCCATAGAGCAGACAGCGTTTGCCTAAGTGAGAGGGAGAACGACCCGGTGTTCGGCTTAAAAGCAAATTCCGCTACATTGTGTGGGAGCGCTCAGCCTATGCATTCTTTACAAACATAGCACGCAGTCTCAGAGGTTTTCACAGGGAGACCGCAGACGCCAAACGCCGGTGCTACAGATTTCCGGATTGGTCGCCTTAAACGAAACGTCATTCTCCAGTTTTAGTAGTTCAATGCTGATTGGCAGACGATATTCCTGACGCCTTGAGCTGAAGGAGTAATGGAAGAGACTGAAAGATATACCCCTTCACGTCTGGCGTGGAGAGGGGCCGTTCCATTGTCGCTCTTGGAGCGAGAACATGTAACGAGAGCGTGTGCGCTCGTACGTGTGCTCAAAGAGTGAGGAACAAGTCTCTCCTCAGTACTTCACTGGGAGAGCACCTGTGTCGATAGCAAATCGGAGTGCGACTCTATATTGAGTCCTTGCGATTAAGCGTTGTTCACTGTGTTGGCCGCCACACTTATTGTGCAGTGTGAACGGACAGAGTTATAGTTAAACGCCTGCGAGCGAATTTTTGAGTGGCATCGCAGTGGACTGGTTATCTGACTGGTGTACCACGCCAGTTAGAAGAGGGTCGAATAGGAGTCCTTGACTTCATCAAGACGTAGGGGGAGTTTGATTAGCGAAGGTTAATCCAGATAGAACGAGTTATCTTTTTTGTCAGCAGCGAGTGGCGCAGACAGCAGTCATCGCAGCTTACGGTATTGTGCGCTACAGCTCTTGCGAGCCCCATATTTCCTCCACAACAGTACACTTCACTGCATTTTACACACGACAGGCTCGACCGTACCTAACAACATTCTAACGGATAATTATTCAAGCTGAGCAGGTGCGGCTCTCAGCCATTCTGCCAAGTCAATAACAATCTTAAACTTTGTATAGAAATTTCATTAGCGAATCCTAAAAAATAATAATTTTCGATAGTTTCATGTTTTTCTTGCGCTAACTAGCACTACTCCAGTACCCAAGTATCCCACTTGTTACGTAAGAAATTTTGTGAATTTTTGTGTCATTTCCTTACAGCAGACGACTCCAGAAGATATTTATTGCTGAACGTTTTTCAGGCATTTCTCTTTAGAACGTTAGGAGCATCTGTCTGACTTCTGTAGTAGTGTGGGGGTGGAAGTTCATCTTGCAGGAGCCACAGGGTAAAGGGTATATCTCATATTAATCCGTTGTGCAGAATGACAGAATAGCACTCACACGCTCACAAAGTAGAGGGCTGAAAATGTCGTGACAGTTTTTCGCAAATTTAATAGTGCTCAAAAGTGAAAGTGGCAATAATGTAAAGGAGATATATGGCTTCAAGGCATGCTCATTCACCATTTTCGTGCTACTAGACGTCAAGCGCGATCTGTGAATAGAATCAGGAAACAACAGGGAGAAACATGTGAGACGCTGAGAAATGTGATTTGTAAGGGAAAAATTCGAACATGAAACATGTATTGAGAAATGATAATTTCTAATAAGCGAATTAATATTATTTACTTTGAGTGTGCCTTTACTCTTGTTTTGTTTGCGGCCTCTGCTTTACTTTTGGACAGGAAAGGCAATCGATAATGTTAAAATACGAAATAAATATGCATATCAGTGTGACTGAAGTTTATATGAAACAAAAGATTACGGACGTTTATATGAAATAAAAAACGTATGTGCCTTACTTTATTTGGTTAAATGATAATAATGCACGTCGATTGGTATATTAATCTTCGTTTTAATGTGGTTGTGCAAACAGACTGAAAATTTATGTATATTTTTTTATTTACCACTGGAAGCACTGCTGTGTCCTCTATTACTAAGTCCGAAAGAGTATAGTAAATATTAATAACGAACAATGCAAAAGAATTTGAGATGTTCCTTTTCAGGTCACTGGGCTGCAATAAAGAAAGCTAAGACCGATTGACTGAGTGGAGTACCAATTACAAACCTTGAACATTTGTTAAAATAACAAGATAACAGCTCAAGTAACAATACCTCAGAACTCTACAGTAAAAACAAGGCTCACAAACAATTTAGTCGAACCTTTCGAAAGTACAAAAGGATTTTGGAACTCGAAAACACTGCGCAGAAAGCGGAGTTTTTCAAAATATAGCTTAATAGTTGTAAAATCAATATATAAACAGAACACGAAAATAATTACAGAAGCTGACAAATCGGGTAGCTTCCTCTGATGAAGGTCAATGGTTCCAGGTTTTACTTCCAATGCACACGCTTCAAACTTTTGGATCAATAACGATCCATCCACGTCATACATCAAATTGCCTCAAACAGTTCAGCATTAGACACAGGGTGCAACATGTTAACAACATCAATTTAACGTACCCCTCTCTGGTGACGCCAAAATAGCTTAAACAAAACACAAACATTTTACAATGACGCACGTTTAATACCAACACGTAGTAACTCAAATCAGATCGCAGTGACCACTGAGAACTGATTCAAAATAGTAGCAACCCTTAGCATAGAACAAAATTTACATTAACTGTTGAAAGTAATCTGATAAATCACAGTCAGTTCATCTAACAAAGGATTACGAACACTAATTCAGTAACTACAGGTATATGTCGATTCGTGATGAACTACACATCATTTCATTAATGGTCACAGTTATTGCGATAATTGCATTTAAGTAAGACACGCTGCAAAATTCGAAAAAGTTTGCAGTGGAAGAGTCGGCAGATTTGTGGACAACGTGCCATTACTCTATAAGCTAAATTCAGCCTCTACGCTGGAGATGCTGTTGGAGGGAAGCTTTCGAGATAAATAGAGAGATCACTACATTCATAAGAGTTCAGTCGAGCACAGAGAGGCAATTGCGACGACTTTTCGCCGTACGGCGATGTCGAAGTTCGCTTGCAGTATCCAGCAGGCTGTAACATCGCTCCTGCCCGAAACAATTGCTCGCGCCGCGTAAAATAAAGGCGCTTTATCGAGGGCGTAGGTACACGTCTCTATCCAAGGTAATGAACTGCGAACCTGTAACGAGACTCTAGGTGGCACGTACCTACACTATGTGATCACAAGTATCTGGACACTTAGCTGAAAATGACTTACAAGTTTGTGGCACTCTTCATCGGTGATGCTGGAATTCAGTATGGTGTTGGCTCATCCTTAGTCTTGACGACAGTTTCCACTCTCTCAGGCATACATTCAATCAGGTGCTGAAAGATTTCTTGAGTAATGGCAGCCCATTCTTCACAGAGTGCTGCACTGAGGAGTGGTATCCATGTCGATCGGTGAGCCTGGCACGAAGTCGGCGTTCCAAAATATCCCAAAGTTGTTTTATACGATTCAGGTCAGGACTCTGTGCAGGCCAGTCCATGACAGGGATGTTATTGTCGTGTAACTACTCCGCCACAGGCCGTGCGTTATGAACAGATGCTCGACTGTGTTGAAAGATGCAATCGCCTTCCCAGAATTGCTCTTCAACAGTGGGAAGCAAGAAGGTGTTTAAAACATCAATGTAGGCCTGTGCTATGATAGTGCCATGCAAAACAACAAGGAGTACAAGCCCCCTTCATGAAAAACACGACCACACCATAACACCACCGCCTCCAAATGTTACTGTTGGCACTACACACGCTGGCAGATGACGCTCACTGGGCATTCGTCATACCCACACCATGCCATCGGATCGCCACATTGTGTTCCGTGATTGGTCACCCCATACAACGATTTTCCACTGTTACATCGTCCAATGTTTACGCTCCTTACACCAAGGGCGGCGTCGTTTGGTATTTACCGGCGTGATGTGTGGCTTATGAGCAGCCGCTCGACAATGAAATCCAAGTTTTCCCACCTCCCGCCTAACTGTCATAGTACTTGCGGTGGTCCTGATGCAGTTTGGAATTCCTGTGTGATGTTCTGGGTAGATATCTACCTATTACACGTTACGACTCTCTTCAACTGTCGGCGGTCTCTGTTAGTCAACAGATGAGGTCGGCCTGTGTGCTTTAGTGCTGTACGTGTCCCTTCACATTTCCACTTCACTACCACATCGGAAACAGTGGACCTAGGGATGTTTAGGTGTGTGGAAATCTCGCGTACAGACGTATGACACAAGTGACATCCAGTCACCTGACCACGTTCGAAGTCCGTGAGTTCGCGGAGCGCCCCATTCTGCTCTCTCACGATGTCTAACGACTAATGAGGTCGCTGATATGGAGTACCTGGCAGCAGGCGGCAGCACAATGCACCTAATATGAAAAACGTATGTTTTTGGGGGTGTCCGGATACTTTTGTTCACGCAGTGTAGATCCATATGCGTCTTCCGAACCTGCGGTCTAACTGCAGCCGCTAATGTCCGAAAAAGGCGAATGAGGGCGAGACGGCCCCGTCCCGTCATTTTATGACACCGGAGTGACCGATACTCTGTAAGCTTTCGACGCAGCCAAGTTCTACCTGCAGGGACAGAGAAAGCGATGATGCCTTCGTTCCTTAGAGGTTTCCCGTCCTACCTAGTTATCAGCCTGTACGAAGAAGAACGTTCCTCTATCAAGGAAGGAGAAGGAGTCACTGAATTTCAGAATTTATATCGGTTGTCGCCATTTTGGAATAATTCATAAGTTCGGTCATGATGATCGTATTATAGATTGGATTTTGGGAACTGTTCTGTAGTATGTAAGCAGTCTGGTTATCTTTACTATCCGATTTTTTTAGGGGGAAATTTGCATGTAAATTTATGCAGATACAGAAATAAAATTCATATTAAAAACTTCAGAAAAATGGGATGATTTATTTAAGAGGATCTTCACAAATTCAGCAAGTCAATGACGTGTTGGTCCACGTCTGGCCCTTGTACGAGCAGCTGTTCCGCTTGGCACTGATCGATAGAGATGGTAGATGTCCTCCAGAGGGATATCGTGCTAAGTTCTGTACATTGGAGGGCCCTGCCCTTAATGCTCGAGACCTTCTCAGTTGCTGAGAGATGAGGCGACTGTGCTGGCCAAGGTAGTGTATAGCAAGTACGAAGACAAAACAGTAGATACTTTCGCCTTGAGCTGACGGGCATTCTCTTGCTGAAATGTAAGCCCAGGATGGCATGCCATGAGGATGAAAAAAATGGGGGGTAGAATATCGTCGACGTATCGCTGTGGTGATACGGTGTCGCTGACGACAACCAAAAGGGTCCTGCTATGAAAAGGCCATCGGTCCTCGTACTCGGACCATATGGTGGGCGACAGTCGGGTTATTATCCCACCACTGACTGCGGTGTCTCCAGACATATGTCTGCTGGTCATCGGGGATCAGATCGGAGCGCGACTCAGCACTGAAGAAAATTCCTCTCCAATCAATGAGATTCCACGTTGAAAACGTGTCTGGAGACGTACCCGACGGCGGTGGGGTACCAACCTGACTGTTGTCCAGTACACGGCCAGCAACCAGGAGTGATGGTCTGGGGTGTCATTTCATTTCATAACAAGAGTCCTTTGGTTGTCAACAGCGGCACCCTTATATCACAGCGATACGTCGCGATGTTCTGGGCCGCGTTTTGTTGCCCTTCATGGCAAGCTATCCTGAGCTTATATTTCAGCAAGATAATGCCAGCCTGCACACGGCGTGAGTTTCCATTGCTTGCCTACGTGCTAGCCAATCCCTACCTTGGCCAGCAAGGTCGCCAGATCTCTCCCCAGTGGAGAACGTTTGGAGCATAATGGACAGGGCCCATCAATCATCTCTAGATTCTGACGATCTAACGCGCCAATTGAACAGAATTGGGCACTATACCCGTCAGGAGGATATCGAATAACTGTATCAATCACTGCCAAGCCGAATAACAGCGTTCATAACGGCCAGAGGTGGACCAGCGCTTTACTGACTTGATCAATTTGTGAAGTTCTTTCTCTTGAATGAATCTTTTTTTTTAAGCCATTTTGACTATTTTTCGACCGCGATTGTCTCAAGAAATATGTAAAGGTTTTTTTTTTTAAATTACCGCTACTAGTTACAAACTTTGTCAACTATTATATTACTTATTTATTTAGCGACATGTTTCGAGGGTTAAACCTCATCTTCAGGCGAAAAGGCATTACAAAAACAACTTTACAATAAGGTCATACTGATATTACATAGTCAGTTCGCAAATGCTGTGGTCATCTTTGTTCTTCTGGCGAGGCCGTCTCGTTGTGGTGTGTTTCGGAGTATCCATTTCCGTGGCTCTCTCGGTCACTGTTCACAAATTGTCACTAACATGGCAGTAACTTGGAAACACGATCACAAACAGTTCTGTATTGCAGTGGACAAGATGACGGTTGAAATACCGCTTGTTTCGATTTTATTATCGATTTGTCGATCTATGTGGTGTCAGATGTTTACATGTCGTCTGCACGTCTTGTTATCGTATTACAGATGTAGGCTGACGAAATACATTACAAGTTGAGCACCTGTTACAATATTATTGAACACATCATGATATAAACTATTTAATTTTACATATTTCTAAGCTATTGTTGGCGCTAAAGTCAAACGACTGTCATCTTAAGTATCTTTTATTCTAGGAGAACTGTAGTGAAATTGGAAAATAAATGTGAATTTTCGAAGTTTGTTATTTCATTTAGGATCTCGTTATTCCCCATGTGACCAAGCATGAATATTTCTATTTCTTCCAAAATGTTCATTTTCCAGCTCATTTCTATTTATGTAGTACTTCGAGGTCGTTGTCTATTGTAACACTGTGTTCTGTTTCATTTATATGTTTCGCTATAGCTGATTTATTCGTTTTTCCAAGTCTGAAACAGTCAATGCGTTCTTTAAAGCGGGTTTTAAAATTTCTTCCCTTTTGGCCAATGTAATATTTGTTGCAGCAAATATCTTTTTTTGGCTTAGAGTGTATGATTTTAGTTAATTGGAGTCTCTTTCTTTGTCATTTGATCTTGTTCGAGAGCTCATGTGGGATCTTCGCAACAACTGAACTGAGTTATAGTGTCTGTTGAGTTCAGCGTCTTACTGCTGCTGCCCCATCGCATTCGATTCTAAGAGGTTGTAATCTACTAATGTCCATGAGATAAATGTTTGTAAGATCTTTTTGTGGATGCGTTTACGCCTCAGAGCACGTGTGGCTGTCTCAGTCCTGAAATAAATAAGGCGATGGTACAGCCGCCCCATACCTACGGGATTGTACGTGAAAAGCCACCTTTCCATCCGAAATTCCATCCAAAAAATAACTGCGTGTGCAGAGGTGGCCGCCGGTTCCCCGCCCAGCTGTAGCGTGTGAGCAGCACCGTGTCAAGGATGGGGCAGCCTTTCACTGCCGTCGATTAACGCACGGGGCGCTTCCCAGACAGCCGCGGGCGCTGCCGGCCGCTGCCCCGCCGCCTCTCGCCAGCACGTACCGTGGCTCGCAAGCGATCCCAGCCGCCGCGGCCTGGTTACACTGGCGCGAGCGAGCAGCACAGCACGAGGCCTACGAGAAAGACAGGCCGCGGCGCGTACGTCACGAAGATAGTCCTCCGCTCGCTCGCTCAAATCAGCAGACAAACTACGTTTCTACACCTGCTAACTCCTAACTAGGGGTGTCCGTGGAAACGAAAATTGAATCTTCTGCTGGAATCCGCTATTATGGAATCTTACTGTTATTAGTCCTATAATGATGAGAAGTCCATGGGCCTACTTATAATTTGTTACAGCTGCACTGGCATAAAATGAAATAAAATCATACTAAAATGATTATGTTGCATAAGGCACCACTTCCAGTATCTAATGAGTACTGTTAAGCAGAAAAGACTAAATGCCATAAACAAGCCGTTATACCATTTATATCGAGTATTGATCTTAAATTTTTCTGTAGTACTGTTAATCAGTAAGACTTCATAATAGCAGATTCCAGTGGAAGTTTGTCTGCTGAGCTGAGCGAGCGAGTTCAGGACTACCTTCGTGACGTCCGCGCCGCGGCCTGCCTTTCTCGTGGGCCTCGAGCACAGCAGTTGTGACGTCAGTATTCGGAACTAGAAAATAGCTGCCGGCTGAACAACAACGGTTGCAATTCCCTCACTCTGCAACCTTCCAGTGTGTTTCTTGTACAATCAAGGAATGTTTTCGTGGATAATTTTCGTTTCTTCATGTGAAGCTCATTTCACAATTTTATGGAGGTTGAATCATAATTAACGGCGTAAAAACACACAGTTGAAAGTACACTAACTAGACGTGAAAAAAGGTCTCAGTCAACATAGGTCTGCAAACGAACCGTTTTCGCAATAATTGCGACTTCGTGATTGCCAGCCACTATTGACGAGATTCCGAGTAAACACCACATGTCGGCGGTGAGGTCTTTGTTTACATTTGCGAGACGTGGAATTATGAACAGAGTGCTTACGAACCGCTGGAAATACAGAAGAAGAAGATGAGGTAGGAAAATGTCTACCCTCTACGAGGTCATTAGAGTTAGAGCAGAATATCGGACGGAAGAAGGAGAGGAAAGGAAATTAGCCGTGTCCTTTCCGCATTTCTGCATTAACCTTAAGCAATCTAGGGCAACCAGTGCAAACCCAAATCCATATTGTGGGACAGAGACTTGATTTGAACCCCCACATCCTTGGAAACCAGTGTCTCAACCAATAGGCCACCTCACTCGTCTAGGAATTACGACGACGGTGTTAGGAAACACTTGGGAGGTTAAGTGGAGTGAGTTTGCAGTATATGTTTCAACTCAGATTTCCGTATTAGGAGTCAATCCAACAGCTGAGCAGCTACAATTTAACATTTCTCACTGGTAAAAAAAAAAAAAAAAGGAGCTGTCAAATCCTATCCAATATTTTGACAAGATCTAGAGACTTCGAATATCACAAACGTCTGACAACAAAAAAATTCCTTCGTCAATAGTGGCTTAATTACAGTACACTGTGTAGAGTGATAGTCCCCATCGCTCACTGCCAGCGGATGACCTTTCTCTATTTTAAACACATGACATTGTCGGCTGCAAAGCGATCAATTAATTCTCTGTAAAGAAAGCTTCTGATATGAAGTTTTTTTATTGCCTTGCTCGCGTGTATGTACACTGGATTACTAGTTTCGACAGGACTAAGCTGCCATCTTCAAATCCACACAGTACAGGTCATGAAATCATGCAATGCGATACATCACCGGCAGCCATCCCAGACATAAGCGGCACTTCTCCATGTGCCACACTTGTGTGACTATATATTCCCGTGAAGACACAGCTATATTTTTTATGGTCCACTCTTCTTCTTTATTATGAGTCTGTTCGATGGTACGAGAACAAACATGCGGTTTACCGCACAGAGTGATTTCAGTATCTGTACTTTATGGATCTGAAGATGGCATATTAGTCCTGTCGAAACTGGTAATCTAGTGTACATACACGCGAGCAAGGCGATAAAAAACTTCATATCAGAAGCTTTCTTTACGGTGCCTTTCTCACGTATCGCGAGATGTACAGGCAGATCACAAATGTTCGGACACCCCTATGTAATGCGGAATTTACCACAGCACGTCACGAGAGGTGGACCCGCCAATATAGAAAGAGGAGGGGGATTACTGTGTTAACAGTAGAGAAGCAGGAAGAGCAGAGTGGGTCCGTCTGGAGAGCTCAGTGCCTTCGAGCGTAGCCTAGTTATTGAGTGTCAAATCAAATAGCTCTGAGCACTATGGGACTCAAATTCTAAGGACATCAGTCCCCTAGAACTTAGAACTACTTAAACCTAAATAACCTAAGGACATCACACACATCCAAGCCCGAGGCAGGATTCGAACCTACGACCGTAGCGGTCGCGTGGTTCCAGACTGTAGCGCCTAGAACCGCTCGGCCACCACGGCCGGCTATTGAGTGTCACTTGAGTAAATAATCCATGTCGATATTTCGAGCATTCTAAAGCTGCACAAACCGACTGTTAGTGGTGTGATTGTGAAACGGAAAAGAGAAGGTACAACCACAGCTAAACCGTACTGAGGGACAGGTGCAAGCTGTATATAACATGTTGCCTCTCCAAGAGAAATCTTAATACAATGATTTTGAGAAGTTTCTACTCATGTAACATGTACTTTAACATCTCATTCACTTGCTGAGCAAAACTATTGGTTGCCCTATGTTGCACATTTGAATAAAACTTTAAACTTCATGAAATGCCAAACTTGTAATAACGAAAATGAATCTAATTAAATGTCAAAAGAAACTACACAAATGGCCATTAAAATTGCTACACCAAGAAGAATAGCAGATGATAAACGGATATTCATTGGACAAATATATTATGCTAGAACTGACATGTGATTACATTTTCACGCAATTTGGGTGCATAGATCTTGAGTAATCCGTACCCAGAACAACCACCTCTGGCCGTAATAACGGCCTTGATACGCCTGGGCATTGAGTCAAACACAGCTTGGATGGCGTGTACAGGTACAGCTGCCCATGCAGCTTCAACACGATACCACAGTTCATCAAGAGTAGTGACTGGCGTATAGTGACGAGCCAGTTGCTAGGCCACCATTGACCAGACGTTTTCAATTGGTGAGAGATCTGGAGAATGTGCTGGCCAGGGCAGCAGTCGAACATTTTCTGTATCCAGAAAGGCCCGTACAGGACCTGCAACATGCGGTCGTGCATTATCCTGCTGAAATGTAGGGTTTCGCAGGAATCGAATGAAGGGTAGAGCCACGGGTCGTAACACATCTGAAACGTAAAGTCCACTGCTCAAAGTGCCGTCAATGCGAACAAGAGGTGACCGAGAGCTGTAACCAATGGCACCCCATACCATCACGCCGGCTGATACGCCAGTATGGTGATGACGAATACACGCTTCCAATGTGCGCTCACCGCGATGTCGCCAAACATGGATGCGACGATCATGATGCTGTAAACAGAACCTGGATTCATCCAAAAAAATGACGTTTTACCATTCGAGCACCCAAGTTCGTCGTTGAGTACACCATCGCAGGCGCTCCTGTCTGTGATGCAGCGCCAAGGGTAACCGCAGCCATGGTCTCCGAGCTGATAGTCCATGCTGCTGCAAACGTCGTCGAACTGTTCGTGCAGATGGTTGTTGTCTTGCAAACGTCCCCATCTGTTGACTCAGGGATCGAGACGTGGCTGCACGATACGCTACAGCCATGCGGATAAGGTGCCTGTCATCTCGACTGCTAGTGATACGAGGCCGTTGGGATGCAGCACGGCGTTCTGTATTACCCTCCTGAACCCACCGATTCCATATTCTGCTAACAGTCATTGGATCTCGACCAACGCGAGCAGCAATGTCGCGATACGATACACAGCACTCGCGATAAGCTACAATCCGACCTTTATCAAAGTCGGAAACGTGATGGTACGCATTTCTCCTCCTTACACGAGGCATCACAGCAACGTTTCACCAGGCAACGCCGGTCAACTGCTGTTTGTGTATGAGAAATCGGTTGGAAATTTTCCTCATGTCAGCACGTTTTATGAGTCGCCACCGGCTCCAACCTTGTGTGAGTGTTCTGAAAAGCTAATCATTTGCATATGACAGCATCTTCTTCCTGTCGGTTAAATTTCATGTCTGTAGCACGTCATCTTCGTGGTGTAGCAATTTTAATGGCCAGTAGTGTAATTGTGTGCTCAGTGAAAACTATATAACTAAAACTCAGTACCGGAGCACATTATGAACGATACTTGATATGAAGTGCAATGATAGACTAATAATATCCACAAAAATAAATTACTGCTCAACCCGGAAGAAAATAACTATTTGAAATTATCAACACCGTTCACTGAAAATTTATATACTTGCTAGCACGACATCTGACAGTCCTGACTGCACATTCTTTGCGCAAGAGTCCAGTATGAGATCTGGCCTGAAATAAAAATGACTTACGTCTTACGTCGTCGTGGTTGGGTAGTTCAGGCGGTAAAGCACCTGACCGCGGGTAGAGAACTTGCCCACCAGCGGCAAAGGTCCCCGAGTTCGACTCTAGGTCCGTCATACATTCTCTTCCCTTAAATCTACCACCTCGCTCAGTATGCTATTTTTGTGTCTGGAGTACTGACGTTCTCGAAAGTACATACAAATCATCAAATGCATCAGCTAAAGATAAATAACCTGCTCTAAAGCTTTTTGTCTGAAACAATCTGTTGCTTCGTGAGGCCTAAGGTGCAATGCACACACAATAATAAATCAGAACTTTACTGTGAATAATCGAGGTGGGTTTTACTTCAAAGAAAATCGTTTTGAGGAATCAAACTCTGATTATTGAGAAGAAGACAGCACAAAATAAGAAGACTCTAAAAACTACTAAATTTTCCCATTACAAAAATTACAAACATACCTTTACAACGTCTGGAAAATCTTCTCCATCAGTATAAAGAACAAGGAAGTATTACAAATGTGTTTTCATCTCTATAATAAAGTATTCCAGGAAATTTTTCCCAGATTTGCAAATAACACATCTGTTTCTCTGAAAAACTCAACAGCACGCTACTACGCTTCAGATAAGAACGTCCCAGCGCCGCACAACCGACTGACTAGCAAGTCATCCACCGATGAAACTAAACACAGAGTCAAGGATCACATTCACTAGTCACGCAGTGCGCTCATTCATCATTGTCCCAGTAAAGTAAAGGTGAAATATTTAAAGTAGCAGAGAACATGCGAGACACTTAGAGAGGCACCGTCGAGCACTGTGGAGGGTGGTTGTAAAAAATCACATGGAATCATCGGAAGGAATCAATTGTCAGTTCCAAAGTGGTACCATCAGCCGAGCTACCACAGCGACTGTGAGTAGGGAGTTAAAATCAGTGGAATACAGTGGTCGAGCAGTTCTTCTTAAACCACCCATTTCTATTTGCTGTGCTTGAGGTGGTCCAAAGAGCTACGCCACTGGAGAGTGGTTGACTGGAAACAAGTGATTTGGAGTGATGAATCACGCTGTACCCTGTGGCTGTACCATAGAAGGCTTCGGGTTTGACGAATGCCTGGAGAACGGTTACCTGCCATCGTGTGTGGTGCCAACAGTGAAGTACAGAGGAGGCGGTGTTACGATATGGGAGTATTTTCGGTATTTGGCTTGTGGTCCTGTTATTGAGCTAAAGAAAACGTGAAATTTGGAAAGATATGAATACATTTTACAGCAATGTGTACTGGTACGGTAGAGGAACAGTTCGGTGACGATGAATGAATCAGCTGGTCAATGATCCCTGACGTAAAACATTACATGCGAGGTAGTAGTTCGTTGAGAACAATATTACTTAAATGGACTGGCCTATCCAGAGCCCCCCGACCTAAACCCAAGGAAACACCATTGAGATGCGTTATAACGTCGATTTCGCGCCGGACTTCCAGCGTCCAGCATCTCTACTTTTTCTGGTTCTGGCTCTTGAGGAAGAATGGGCTGTCATTCCTCCACAGACTTTGAGACACCTCACTGAAAATGTCCCCAGCAGAGTTCAAGTCGTCAAAAAGGAGAAACGTAGACTCACTCGATACTAATGTCCACTGTTAGGTGTGCAGATATTATTGGTCAGACATGTTTCTGCCGCCCTTGAACTCCAGGAATTAAAAGTTTACTAGGAATGGATGTAAGCTGAGTGCGTAAGACTCGGACAACGTGGTGAATGTGAATCCATTTTGCAACCAAACTCTTGAGAAGTTTCTGTCACCGTGTGGTTTGTGGATCGTTATTGTGTTACAGCACCACTCGATGAAGTCATCTTGATAGCTTACCTACAATTACGGCTGTTGACAGTAAATTCTAGCATTTATGTACATATTTGGCTAATAATTTGTAATATACTATGCCTTCCCCACTCCACCAAACACATTAAATCCAAATAACAAATGGCTCTGAGCACTATGGGATTTAACTTCTGAGGTCATCAGTCCCCTAGAACTTAGAACTACTTAAACCTAACTAACCTAAGGACATCACACACATCCATGCTCGAGGCAGGATTCGTACCTGCGACCGTAGCGGTCGCGCGGTTCCAAACTGTAGCGCATAGAACCGCTCGGCCACATCGGCCGGCTCCAAATAACACGTGAACAGAAACTTCTGAATCCATTTTATATTTTTACCAATCTCCTTATTAATGCTGACTTCAAGAAAACAGTTTTTATCACTAGTAACAATATTAGTAGAACTATTTACTGCTTTTACTAGTTAATAAATGATGAGTAAGTGGTCACACACTGACTTTCGTGGCTCTTTCACTTAAAAGTGAGCGATTTTCATATTCAGAATTATCTTATCATTGATGCGGAATCAGCATTCTCACTGTTCTTCACCAACCATAGTTCATCACATACCGTAATCCTCAAGTCGAGCGACTGGAATCAGAATGTGTTAGTGTTCAGTAGATATTCATCGGAGAACCATAGCATTCCTACAAGTGGTGACAGAACAATTTCAACCTAACAGCATTCTTACCGCGGACGGAAGAAACGTTTCAAACCGTCCCTGCATTACTAGCTCCTCTGTTAAATCCAAATAACAGTATATCTCCAACATGATACTTTTTTCAACTTTTCCTTAGGTGACGAAGACCATGAACTTTAATGTTGAGCCGGCCGGGGTGGCCGAGCGGTTCTAGGTGCTACAGTCTGGAACCGCGTGACCGCTACGGTCGCAGGTTCGAATCCTGCCTCGGGCATGGATGTGTGTGATATCCTTAGGTTAGTTAGGTTTAAGTAGTTCTAAGTTCTAGGGGACTGATGACCTTAGAAGTTAAGTCCCATAGTGCTCAGAGCCATTTGAACCATTTAATGTTGTATACAAAATGAAATGTAGCTGTATAGGTGCAAAATTTCAAATACCAAATAACAGATGACACATGATAAACCATTTCCTAGGAACGCTTAATTGTGCTAACTGGCAAAAATAGCATCAACCAGATATTTACACATATCAGATAATTAGAATCATTTTAGTGCCTACTTTTGTTCATTAGTCGTGAAACTGATTACTAGAATTTTCTTAGAGAGTAAATTCCGCGTCTGCGAGTAAATGGGAGACTGTCTGTTTCGTTATCAACTGTTTTTAATCTGAAAGTAGCCAGGAAACCGTAATGTAGAAACATGTTCAGTACTACTGCATTATATAAATATATACTCCCTCCCTTCCTCTGTTTTCTTACACCACCTTTCTTTACCACTAAATGGCAAAAAAAGGTGATGACGTTAAAAAGGATTGAAAATGGAGGGTACACGCCGGTGTCAGTTTTTCAAAATTATAAAATTTTTTTTCGTCAGAAATGGCTTATCCCGGACGCGCACTGTATTCTTACTAGTATATATACTTAGGAAAGGTGGTTTGAGGAGACAGAGGAAGAGTGTGAGATGGAAGGGGAACAGATTGTCATGAAGCAGATGAAAGAGGGGAGAGAGAAATAGAGGTATGAAGATAGATTATGAAAGAGATATACATTTTTCCCTGTTATTTTGATGAAACCATACTTAACTTCTACCTCCATGGTTTCGGTTGACTTGCAATTGTTTCGAAGTTCAAAGTACAATTGCCTCTTACTTCTGTTGCTCAGTGTGTCAAGCAGGCCGCAGGAGTGAGTACTGCGGCGAACCAACATTTTTGTCAACGTGTTTCGGGATCAAACATCATGCTACACGACTGAATACGACAGATATATTTAACATCCTCTCTGGAAACGTGTGGTGTAAATCAGCAGAGATACAGACACATAAGTGTCCAATATACGCGACAGATGCGTACTCGATAGAAGCAGTGAGTAAAAAGCTGATATGTAAATATGGTAGGAAACAAAATATGTATTATAGGATGCTTTCAAAAAAAACAGAAGAAGAAGAAGAAGCGAAACATCCTATCTTATAGTCTCAGAGACGGAATTCACATTTAACATACGAAGATTCTAATCAACAAATGTTTAACCTTCAAGCGGGGTTGTAGTGACATTATCAGTACCAGTGAAACTGTACACATCTGCCATTTCCTATGTCGCTGATTCTATTGAGGCGGTTCCACATACCCTGTCAGACGTCCAGACAAGCTACAAGCATTGTTGAGTCTTCGGCTTTCTCAGTGCACAGTTCTCAAGTTTGTGTGCTGCCATTATATACCCCACGACGTCGTAAGTGTTTCTGTTTGGAATCAAAATTTACTTATCAACTAAATATAAATTTATTTTTAGGTTTACTTAGTGTTTTCACTTATTTTGATTGTGACTGTGGCTTCGAGCTCTCATTCAACTGAATTACAGCAATCTAAGATGGGTGTAAAACGTTCAATACTGCATGGCTTGACAAATTACAGAACATTGATTTCTAATGTCCCTAAAAGAGGAAAAGGTGTAATTTTGCTTCCCAACATGCATCATGCAAAATGCACAGATTCCAGGGCAGGAAAACAGCAATAATTTCTTTTTAAATACGATAGCACAAAAGGTGGATGAAACTATCATGACCTGAAGTCTGCTTGCTACAGCACAAGGAGCATACCTCTTCCTGACTTGATATCATCAGAACACTATCCTGGCAGGTAACTGTATAATACCTGGACGAGAGACTACCAAAAGAACTAAGAATTTTGAAGAAGCCTCTCTCAGAATCATAGATATCCATTCTGGGTTTAATGAGGTAACGATGTGCTCCGTGTCCCCACGCCAGCGAAAATAAGACCAAGTAGAGTATTGTACCTACTGCAGTCGCCCAGTCTGCTAAATCTCTCGTTCGGTGTTGTGTAGAGATTACGGACAGGAGAAATTCGGTGAATAGTTGTGAAAAACTGTTCATCGATTCATATGTGATGTTCATTATGTGCAACTAATTTTTGCACCCGTTATGTTCATCTTACAGCAATCTATTAGTGCTTTATATTATTTCTTCTACAATAAACTAATTTTTATGTTTCATTTCACTTCACCGTTACGCAGGGTTACATAAACTTGTTTTCCTTTTGTGATTAATTCTGACCTTTGTGTTACACTGATGATTTTTATTGTAATGACGTAGCATCCCGATCATTATATAAGACACTGATGGCCGATGGACTTTCTCTTGAGTGACTATGTTGTTTATGTAACTTTAGTGTAGCTAGGACATGGCGATGAACGCGAGGAGACATGAAGGTGAAATCGGAAAACTTTCGAGTGACCCCCTAGCGTCAAGTCGGTGAGTCGAGCGCCTGACATCACCTTGTTAAGCTGTTAATAATCCACTTCCTAGTTCAACAGCAGTTTCTCCAACAAATTTCTCCGCAGCTTCCAACACTGCATGTCTATCCTCTCTGAAACTCTCTTTTCCACAGACCCACTCTCTATCCCTTTTTTATCATCTGTTTTTGTTATTTCAGAGTTACCCTTCTTTCTTGTTTCCTCATGATAAAGTCTTTTGTCAGTTTTAAAATCTGGTTAATATTGTTAGTGTTATTGTTATTCTCTTTAACTGCTATTAGGCTATGTGTATATTATGTATTAATTCAACTTATTTTATGCATTACTTACTTCTATGACTGGACTTCCGTTTTTCCTTTAATGTCTTATTATAGCAACTGGATTGTAGCTGAAAATTGTTTTAGTTCTTGAGACTCTGCTGTCAATTTATTTCTTTTTTCTTTTGTCTTTTCTTACTTTTAGCTCCCAGCTACAGCCAGATTATTTCATTTACCTGTATTATATTCCATGGACAAACATTATGTGCAAACATTCACCCCTGTACTAAGGACTCTCTTTTATTTCTAAGTGTTAATGTCATGGCACCGTTGCTATGTAGCAATCATGGAAGTGCTATTCTCTAAACAAAATTTACAAATTTTTGGTATCTAACTTTTCTCATCGCAGTTCTGTAAATGTCTCCGTATACATAACAGAGTATTCCAATTCTTCGATACGGTCTTTTCGTTTTTGAGACGACAAGAGTTCCTCATAAATTGTAGTGTTCTTGTGCGGTAGTAAAATAGATCTTTTACAAGCGCTAAATGTTATTTCTTATGTCGAACTGCTGGTTATTTCATTATTTCTATACTAAATTTGTTGGATGTTCAGATATTTGCTGAGTGTAGGAGCAGTAAACATAAAGTTTTATTTATCACGTAGACTCGAGACTACATCACTCCTTCGTCATAGTTATTAGTTTCTGTAAAAAAAAAAAAAAAAAAAAAAAATATCGATTCTTCGGAGACTGCAATGGGTATTAAGGTTCGTATAATAGGGCACCCAGTACTTCGATTTAAAGTGCAGTGATTGTCAGGTGGTCATAGATGGCAGTTGACCAGTTACATCCACCTCTCGACGCAGCCGAAGGACACGAATCGACGGCGACATACGCGAGACCGGCAGAGCAACCATCGCCACGTGAAAGACATGCACTTACGAAATCCCGTCACAGTTCGCCCGCCAGTTCTACTTTAGTCTTTTGGTATCAATAACTAAGCGTGGGAAGCGATCCTCGGTGTAATAATTAATACAAATAGCATGTTATTAATGAAATTCGTCATAAATGTCCATACCTACAGCACTAGATGAAAATATGACCAACATTACTCATTATTGACGCTGACAGTAGCTCAGGGAAGAGTTACATATGCGTCAATAAAAACGTTTGACCATTTTCCTAATAACATAAAATGTGTGACAGGTAGAAAAGGCAGTTTTAAATCTGATCTAAAATTATTTCGTCTCGACAATTCCTTCTATTCGTCAGACGAAATTCTTGCCTGTAAGAACAAGAAACAAACTACTTTTAAGTATAGTTGCACGAGTAAAACACTGAAAAATAGTATGTTCATTTAGGCCAGTGTATGATTGTTGTTGTTGTGGTCTTCAGTCCTGAGACTGGTTTGATGCAGCTCTCCATGCTACTCTATCCTGTGCAAGCTTCTTCATCTCCCAGTACTTACTGCAACCTACATCCTTCTGAATCTGCTTAGTGCATTCATCTCTTGGTATCCCTCTACGATTTTTACCCTCCACACTGCCCTCCAATACCAAATTGGTGATCCCTTGATGCCTCAGAACATGCCCTACGAACCAGTCCATTCTTCTTGTCAAGTTGTGCCACAAACTCCTCTTCTCCCCAGTTCTATTCAATACCTCGTCATTAGTTATATGATCTACCCATCTAATCTTCAGCATTCTTCTGTAGCACCACATCTCTAAAACTTCTATTCTCTTCTTGTCCAAACTATTTATCGTCCATGTTTCACTTCCATACATGGCTACACTCCATACAAATACTTTCAGAAACGGTGTATGATTAGGAACTTGTAAATGGCCAGCGTGCTGCCATCCACTGAAACTAATGATGTACAATATTTTTTGAACTGACTCATGTTTACAATAAAATAATCGTTCATATGGGATATGGAACAAATAACTAATTAACTTAATATTTCAACAGTATTGATGGATATCTTTTGTTTTGTAACTGAGAGCTGTGAGGTGTAACTGAAATTAATTCACCGTAGTCAGAGCAGAACACTTTATGAAAGTAAAACGTTATAATGCTGTTTCATAAAATTTCGGGCAGCTGCACGCCCGAAATTACGTCCGAAATTTCTGAAATTAATTCACCGTAGTCAAAGCAGAACATTTTATGAAAGTAAAACGTTACAATGCTGTTCCATAAAATTTCGGGCAGCAACACACCCGAAATTACTCCCGAAATTTTATGGAACAATCATTGCGCGGCGAAAATATGAAGATGCACATTATAATTTTCTCTGTTTACATTTCTGTACTTGGTACGTATTATTAATTTGTTTATTATAACAATTTTTCAGATACTCCATTCAGGCGCATTCACGTTGTTATTAACAAGCGTAATCATCTTTAACCCACGAACCTAGTGCCAAAAATTTTGCTGATCTCAGTATAGTGACAGATGATACGAGCGGCTTTCCTTTCCGAACTTCAATAAATTTCAGGCGTACTGTATTTGTGCAGTTAAAGAAAATAACGTGCATGAAAAAAAGTAGAGAGTAATCTCTTCCTGTCGTTTACCACGAACAAAGCCACAGAGTTTAACGTCGCCATCCGAAAGACGGTTCCGTGAGACAATGTGGACAGCTTTGGCGTTTAATCCACATCACTGTTCAAACCATATGTACTATCATTCTCTCCCTATCTGCTGACGAAAAATTTGTCCGTCACCGAACTTTAAGACAGTCACTCCCTGGTCCAGAAATGACGCGCTGCTTCCCTGTAATAAGATGCGCGGCTACTTCCTTGTCTGCTCATGGAGACATTTCACACGTGTTCGCACCTCCCTTCTTCCCTTACATCGCGCACAAGGCCTCTTTACAGGCGGGGTATCAGGAGTGCGTTACCGAGCTCTGCTATGTAGGCTGGCTAGCAATGAAACACAACGTAAGGTATAAATTGACGCCCATCCTTGCAATCTAGTAACGAATGTAGAAAGTTGGGTAGATCATACACACTTTTTCGGTTTCAGAACATTCTTGTGAAGTCATCCACATCAGTACTACAAAGAATCCGCTAAATTTCAGTTGCACGGTACGTCACACAAATCTAAACGCTATAAACTCAACTACACTGAAGAAGCAAAGAAACTGGTACACCTGCCTAACATCGTGTAGGGCACACGCGAGCACGCAGAAATACCAGAACAAGACGTGGCACGGACTCCACTAATGTCAGAAGTAGTGTTGGAGGGAACTGACACCATGAATCCTGCAGGGCTGTCAATAAATCCGTAAGAGTACTAGGCGGTGGACATATTTCCTGAACAGCACGTTGCAAGGCATCCCAGATATGTTCGATAATGTTCATGTCTGGGGAGTTTGGTGGTCAGTGGAAGTGTTTAAACTAAGAAGAGTGTTCCTGGAGCTACTCTGTAGCAATTCTGGACGTGTGGGGTGTCGCCATTGTCCTACTGGAATTGCCCAAGTCCGTCGGACTGCACGATGGGCACGAATGGATGCAGGTGATCAGACAGGATGCCTACGTACGTGTCACCTGTCAGAGTCGTATCTAGACGTATCAGGGGTCCCATATCACTCCAACTGCATACGCACCACACCATTACAGAGCCTCCACCACCTTGAACAGTCCCCTGCTGACATGCAGGGTCCATGGATTCATGAGGTTGTCTCCATACCCGTACACGTCCGTCCGCTCGATACAGTTTGAAACAAGACTCGTCCGACCAGGCGAAGTGTTTCCAGTCATCAACTGTTCAGTGTAGGTGTTGACGGCTGCAGGCTTTGTTTCGTGCAGTCATCAAGGGTACACGAGTGGGTCTTCGGCTCCGAAAGCCCATATCGATGATGTTTCGTTGAATAGTTCGCACACTGACACTTGTTGATGGCACAGCACTGAAATCTGCAGCAATTTGCAGAAGGGTTGCACTTCCGTCACTTTGAACGATTCGCTTCAGTCGTCGTTGGTCCCGTTCTTGCAGGATGTTTTTCCAGCCGCAGCGATATCGAAGATATGATTTTTTACCGGATTCCTGATATTCACGGTACACTCGTGAAACGATCGTACGGGAAAATCCGCACTTCATCGCTACCTCGGAGGTATAGTGTCCCATCGCTCGTGCGTGACTGTAGCACCACGTCCAAACTCCCTTAAATCTTGATAACTTGCCATTGCAGTAGCAGTAACTCATATAAGAACTATGCGGAATACTTGTTATCTTATATAGGCGTTACCGACCACAGCGCTGTATTCTGTATTTGAATACGCGTGCTTATACCAGTTTATTTGGCGCTTCATTGTACATATTTAGGGATCATAATTACGAATGACCTAAATTGGAGCGATCACGTAGATAATGTTATGGGGGAAGCAAACCAAAGACTGCAGTTTATAGGCAGAAACTCGACAAGGACCTGCAGAATTATAATTATAAGAGACAGTGAAATGAAAACAAGACGGATGGAAAATAATAATGAACTGTTCATTATTTCAAAACTAATCGCCATAGCTGTAACTATCTTCATCTCACTGTGAGACAAGACGGTCACTGCTTTCACGGTAAAATATAAGCCGTTGCCTACAGAGCGAGCAGAGTTTTGCCGAGGCGTGCACCTTTAAATATGAAGCAAATCGACGCCAACAAATGTCTTTCCCAGGGCTCCAAAAATATAGGAATCTCTTGGGGAGGGATCGGGATTGTGTGGAAGATGTGTAAGGGCATTAGCAGTATAGTGGAAACAACTCTGGCATCACGTGGGCGGGCCTCATTTTTGGAGACCTGAAGAATGACATTCGTGGCCATCGGTATGCTCTGGACGAAGGGGTGCACACCTGGGCAACCGTAAACATTTTTCCATGAAAGCAATGATCGTGTTGTCTCACAGTTAGATAAATGTAAAAATAGTTATGGCGATTACTTTTTAAATAATAAACAATTGACTTACTTTTTTCCATCTCTCTCGTTTTCATTTGACTGTCTCTTACATAAAGAAAATTATTTTCCTTTTTTGCTCGCACAAAGTGAATGAGTGCATGTAGCACTAGGATATGTACAGCTTATATCATCCACACAAGATATTTGAGGTACAAGTGCGATATATCTATTCATGACTGAGGACGGTGGAGCCATTTGCAAACTAGTAAGAACTATAGTTATTACAATGTTCTTAGGTTGGGCACGAGGAGGGCGGGGGGGGGGGGGGGGCGACTAGAGCAAGCCTGTAATACTTATGTGCACGCTCCTGGTCATTTACTTACGACGCATCTTATAAACATATGCTGATCGATGGGAAGGGATCACATTTTATATTATGTATGTTTTTAAAACAGTAGGAGAGGACCGATTTTTAAATTCCCAGTTTTTAATTTCTTTTTTTTATTTTTTCCATTTCTCTGTCTGATGATATGATCTTTAAAAAAATTTTTTTGACTGCATCGAACAAGAAATAAAATAAATTATGGTCACTTCCGACTATAAAAATTTTGGCATTACAGTTCTTGTTCGAGCAAAGTCAGTGCTCTTCATCAGTACACCACATAAGAGCCATCTGCCCTCCTCCCTACCCCGCAAGTAGCACACTTTGGACAGGGAGATTAGTGATCGTTTTCTCAATCTTCTCTGGGCGCAAATTCACTGGACTCAATTTGCAGGTTACCGTAAGGTGTGTGTGTGTGTGTGTGTGTGTGTGTGTGTTGCTTTTCTGTCAGCCCCATACACTGGGACGCGGCTTCCATTTCTCAAGTATGACTCAGTGCTGTTGCATTAGGTGGTCGTGCAGACCGGCTCGGTGTGAAAGCTGGCGCCTGTGTGTGCCACGCACGGCCCTCCTTGCTTGCGTGTCGACCATATTCGTTACGTAGCGATTCGGCCATTGGGCTACCAGTCAGAAATGGCTGCTATCGAACTTTCCTTTGGGAAACTCGCAAGACCTCGGTTGAGATGCACTTCTTGTCTTTTATTTCAGTCACCAGTCATCCTTTTAACTGTAGTAGTGCTACAACAAGGAAGACGGTAACTATACAGTTCAAACAATGTTTGTAAACGGTAAGGCCGGCCGCGGTGGCCGATCGTTTCTAGGCGCTTCAGTCCAGAACCGCGCGACTGCTACGGTCGCAGGTTCGAATACTGCCTAGGGCATGGATGTGTGTGATGTCCTTAGGTTAGTTAGGTTTAAGTAGCTCTAAGTCTAGGGTACTGATGACCTCAGATGTTAAGTCCCATAGTGCTCAGAACCATTTGAACCATTTTTTGTTAACGGTAAACAAAGACTTTTTTATGTGCTCCTAGGCAACTCATTACGAAAGAAAATCATCATACAGTATGGCTTTTAGTTAGTTTGTAAGGTGGCTATAATTTCGCACGTTACAAGCACTCATCTACATACTCTGCTGTGATTTACAACCGGAATTAGGTATCTTTTGATAGGTTGTACATCGTATATATGAATATTTAAAGTAGACTGACATTGTCACGTACACCTAGTAAATAGTTGTTAACGCTTAGTGTATGAAAGGTGATGGAGTATCTTTATTATCAAAATCGCGTAATGATTGATTGCCTGTACCAATAGAGGTTGGAACGCCAGTGGAAATGAAACGGCAGGCTTAACTCAAGCCCTGAGTGGAAAAGCCCGCACAGGTGCGTTGGTCCTGCTTAACACAGGAAGTAGACAAGACGTACGGCAGGGGCACCTGAGCGCTGAAGCACAATACAGCGGCGGCCGCAATGATAACCGGATAATACTTCGGGAACTCTGAAAATCTTGGATGCAGCAGAGAGGAACGAGGAAGCGTTACCTCGGAAATCACGCAGACCGGGTTAATTTCGAGGATTTTTACCCTGTGAAGCGTACCATTGTATGTATTCCTTATTAAAAAGGATAGGTATTTCCTCACAAACTTTCCGCACTGGACGACAAAAGACTACATATAAAATAGATGGTTGGTCGGCGTTCGGAAGAAAAAATTGGCTCTGAGCACTGTGGGACTTACCTTCTGAGGTCATGAGTCCCCTATAACTTAGAACTACTTAAACCTAACTAACCTAAGGACATCACACACATCCATGCCCTAGACAGGATTCGAACCTGCGACCGTAGCGGTCGCACGGTGCCAGACTGTAGCGCCTAGAACCGTTCGGCCACCCCGGCCGGCTAGGCGCTACATTCTGGCAACGCGCGACCGCTACGGTCGCAGGTTCGAATCCTGCCTAGGGCATAGATGAGTGTGATGTCCTTAGGTTAGTTAGGTTTAAGTAGTTCTAAGTTATAGGGGACTCATGACCTCAGAAGTTAAGTCCTATAGTGCTCAGAGTCATTTGAGCCATTTTTTTGTAGCGCCTAGAACCGCTCGGCCACCCCGGCCGGCGTTCGGAAGAATCTGTAGAGAGGGAGAGTATTCCGTGGTTTCCAGAATATGATTCGCCTTCTGCAGCTACAAGGTAGGGGAGCCGAGCTTTGCTGGGAAGCCAGCGGTGGAGAGAAGGAGGTGTTCCGTTTTGAACGCCCGTGTTTGACGGTCGCTCAGTATCAGCCTTTGCTGGTACAGATAGACTTGCTCTCTTTACTCTCAGGATAGTTTATAGTTAGAACGGTTAGGCTCTGTACTGTTGCGAACTTATATGATTCTGAATTTCGGCTCCGGGTAGGGAGTCGTCGTTGAGTACGAAGCGTTCAGTGATTGAGAGCACTTCTTCTGTCTATACTCACGTAAAGACGTTATCTGAATTCCATCCTTGTGGCTGGGAGTTCACGTTTCTTGTCTGTAGAACACAGAGCGGAGAAGACAGTATTGAAGTATACTAGTCAGAGGACCGCCTTCTGCCGTCCTAGTATTTGAAACATTTTTTTTATTTTGTGGCTGGAGTTCTTCCATCGTCGCAGACGTGTACGAGAACCATTACTCCGACGCACCGCATGCAGTACGTATGGTGATATTGCTTTTTGCTTCAGCTTATTAAGGCTATAAAGCTAAACAGCTGTGATCACGTAAGTTTTATTTCCAGTTAGGTTGCACACCACTGTAGATCATCTCTGAAAGTAGTGTCTTCTAGTGTTTGGTACATAGGTGATGTGAGTCATTTCGTGTTATTTAGATTTATATTAAGGGGGAGATTTGGGTAATTGATCAAGCATATTAGTTAGGAAATTCACTTGTATCTCTTTATTTCCATTCGACATTGATATATAAACGTTTGTAATATATAAAGGAGTTTTAATCCACAATAAATGAGTAAGCAGAAACAGCATTTATCATTTGTAGTTACTATTTCCCGTAATTATTCATTTATCTTTATGTTGTAATTTATACGTTAAAGAGGAAGAAAGAGGAGATAATATCACCTTAAGAGATCCTAAGATCTGCTTCAGGGGATAGTCAGACAGGGCCAAATCTTCATTTTCGCTTTCAGTATTTTCCGTTGCGAACATGCATTTTACATCCACCTGGAGTAGCATCCTTGAAGTTTTACAGTAGTCGGGGACGAAGTTGTCTGACGGAAGGATAGCCTTGATGTACAATGTCTGAACCGCTGTGCCTGCCTATTCGTCTACAGGGCATCATAATACAATAAAACGGTCTAACATTATGAATGACTGCAGTGTGCTGCATCGAATTTGAATGACTTCGATGCGCATCAAACAAGATAGAACGTTGTTCGAAATGTGTCTGTGATTTTATCGTTTTATGTCAGTAGCTCAACATAATGGTAATCATCCTGCCACAAAACTCCGAAGACTGAAGAACAGATCATACGCATGACCCCTGGTGAAGATTACTACATACAATACGCTTTAAGAAAAAAACATATATACCGAAAAACATCTTCGAATACAGAGGACCAAAGAGTGGTCCTCGAACATGTGCCCAGCTCTAAGAAAACTTGACGAAAGGCCTGCCCCTACATTAGTGGCTTGACGAATAACTATCCGACAACGGACATAATCTGAAGCCGGTATTACATGGCACACCTGCCGTATATAAGTCTGCACCAGCACCCGAAGCGTAGAAGTCTGGAACAGCCAAATTTTTCTTCAACCTTTTTAGACGACACATCTAATGTGTAAATCCGTCCAAGCGCTCCAAAGTTGCATGTTCGGACCCACAGGCTTGTTTACAACTGTTACAGAGCGTGAAAGTGTTTTCTGTAAAGCTGCTATTTACTCGTTCTGAAACTTCTGAGAGATCTATCTTCGTATTTATTAAGCAGTTATCGTTATTTTGTGCAACTGTAATGAAATTATGTTATCATTATGTAGAATTATGTACTGAAGTGCTCGTTTTATGTCATGATGGTAGAAGCAAATAATTATCTATGTTAACGATTCACAACGTTTTAGACATGGAGGACGCAATTGTTTATGCAGCATTTCCGTGCAGTGTCCGCTTTAGTCACTACGAGGGGGGCAGAACGATGGCGTCATGACAGGTGCAGGAATTGAGTTCGGCCCTGCCTGGGAAGTAAGGGGTGAAGGGAGGGACAAATGCTCCCTACTGCTGTTATGAAGGCGTTGAAGCTAAAAAATTCACAAGGATTTAGGAACTTCGCAGAATGGATGTCCTTGTCTATCGTACATGACTGGATTCGCGTAAGTTTCACGATAATGCGGGAAGCTGTTTCAAAATAGTGGACCACAAATATGCAAAACGGTTTTTACATTCCTCACCGGTCGCAGATAGGACAACTGGCGTGACTCTTAACACCATCCTCTCTAACACGGTGAAAAAAGACAAAAGATCCAAGCAAATCAAACACATGCGGTCCCTCAGCAACTGCGGTGATACATTCACGTATCGAAAGTAAAATTATATGCACATTTACGTAAAACATATAAACACAAGATTAAGCAATGGAAGATGTGTCTTACTATGGTAAAGCGTATCTAGAGGATCATAAATACACCTTTCCTTGCTGTATGCCTCAATAAATACGCTTATATTTCTTTCGTTTCATTCCATTTCAACAATAATAAGCTATCAATAGATATACAGTTTTTCTCAACGGCAATACAAAAAAGATAATTGTGTGAGTACCGGGCGTGAGTCGTGCTTCGGTAGCTCAGTTGGTAGAGCACTTGCCCGCGAAAGGCAAAGGTCCCGAGTTCGAGTCTCGGTCGGGCACACAGTTTTAATCTGCCAGGAAGTTTCATATCAGCGCACACTCCGCTGCAGAGTGAAAATCTCATTCTGGAAACATCCCCCAGGCTGTGGCTAAGCCATGTCTCCGCAATATCCTTTCTTTCAGGAGTGCTAGTTCTGCAAGGTTCGCAGGAGAGCTTCTGTAAAGTTTGGAAGGTAGGAGACGAGGTACTGGCAGAAGTAAAGCTGTGAGTACCGGGCGTGAGTCGTGCTTCGGTAGCTCAGTTGGTAGAGCACTTGCCCGCGAAAGGCAAAGGTCCCGAGTTCGAGTCTCGGTCGGGCACACAGTTTTAATCTGCCAGGAAGTTTCATATCAGCGCACACTCCGCTGCAGAGTGAAAATCTCATTCTGGAAACATCCCCCAGGCTGTGGTTAAGCCATGTCTCCGCAGTATCCCTTCTTTCAGGAGTGCTAGTTCTGCAAGGTTCGCAGGAGAGCTTCTGTAAAGTTTGGAAGGTAGGAGACGAGGTACTGGCAGAAGTAAAGCTGTGAGTACCGGGCGTGAGTCGTGCTTCGGTAGCTCAGTTGGTAGAGCACTTGCCCGCGAAAGGCAAAGGTCCCGAGTTCGAGTCTCGGTCGGGAACACAGTTTTAATCTGCCAGGAAGTTTCATATCAGCGCACACTCCGCTGCAGAGTGAAAATCTCATTCTGAAGATAATTGTCATTTGTTATATTACTGTATTTATAAAAAATTACTCACTAGAAACGAGTAGAACATCTCGCGCAAAAGCCAAAGGGGTTCTCAAGAGATCACGTATTTCTCGTCTGCTGACCATGCGTGAAAATAAAAAACAAGCAGAAAGCCGGCTCGAAATGCTACGTTCTGCGCATGAGCGCGGATCCACAGCAGAATAGATAGGTTCCTACTTCTACTGGCGTCTGCTGAAATCGCAGCTTGACCCATTCTGCCGCTAGGTGGCAGGCCGTCTACATCTGACTTGTACGTGTTAGGTGTCTCGAGTAATACTGGCTTTACAAAGAAGGAACAGAAGGGGGTAATCAGAGATTTCCAAAGGAATCATGCTGGCAAACGCGTTGAGTGGTTTAGGAAAACGACAGGAATTCCAAATCCGCATGAGAAATGCAAAACCAATTTTTTTTTCTGGTACTAATGTGACTTTCACCTAAGGAAATGATTTGTAAAAGTGAAAAACGAAATCCAAGTTGTACCTTTACTAGGATCCTTCAAACAGCACTCCCACTTGTAACTGGCTGAAGGAACCGATTATCAACGTGGGGTATGGCAAGCCCGTACCTGATTGAAATGACGGTGTGTATACACGATCCATATAAATATCACGTTTCCAACAATATGCCTCGACAATGTTACCGAGCAACATTACTAGCCACATCGTCCGCAATAATGCTGGTCACAGTTGCCCGGTAATACGTTTCTGCCCAGAACTCTCTACACGAGTCATAGTACGGCCGCAAAATGAACGAAAACGTAATGAATGCGGGTCTCCTGCTTTTTCGTTCCACAGTGAGGAAAGTTGGTGGAAAAAGAGAAAACATTATTTGTGGATGCGTTCTTTTTTAAGTAAGGGCATTGCTTCCGAAACTTTTAACTCTTATACTGGTGCTTCTCTAGAATGTCGAAACACAATTTTAATGTATCGTAAAAACAACTGGTCAGAGAACCGGCAAGATCAATAGCAATATGAGAGACAGTGGCCGACCGGAGTGGCCGAGCGGTTCTAGGCGCTACAGTCTGGAACCGCGCGACCGCTACGGTCGCAGGTTCGAATCCTGCCTCGGGCACGGATGTGTGTGATGTCCTTAGGTTCGTTAGGTTTAAGTATCTCTAAGTTCTAGGGGACTGATGACCTCAGCAGTTAAGTCCCATAGTGCTCAGGGCCATTTGAACCATTTGAGAGACAGTGTGTCATTCACAAGATTGGTAATCATCCTATAGGTTTGGCAACTGGTCATCCACATAAGAATTGAAGTACTTCTTTAAAGTTTATTTCTCACAGATGTTCCTATTAGTTCAAGAACTTTGCAGTAGAAGGACTCGTAGAATTCATTTACGTAAGTTTGAAACAACAGTCCATCGTATACGTTAATATTTTATTGTATTTCCCAGTGCAGTAAGAGAACTATGGTTTTCATAATTTCAGTACATCTAATATCGAGGTATTCGACTTGGAAAATAATGTATACATAGGCCTTCATAAAAAAAAGAAAAATAGAATTCGAAAGCTGTTATCCGTGAGAAGCCTATGGAAACACACGGAACGAAGGTTGAAAAGTCTAACAGTCTGACAAACGATGTGGAATACAGTTATGGCTCACAGCTGCAGAATTTGGTTGTTGGTTGGTTGATTAGAGGGATGGGACCAGAAAGCTAAGTCATCTGTCCCAGCACATCTGAGAGGGAAAGGGAAGGAAGTCGGCCGTGCCGTTTCAAAGAAACCGTCCCGGCATTTACCTGAAGCGATTTAGGAAAATTATTGAAAACCCAAACCAGGATGGTTTGACGCAGGTTTGAACCATCGTCCTCGCGAACGCGCGTCAAGTATGCTAACCACTGCGCCATCTCGCGCCGTAGCTGCAGGTCACATTCCAACGCGACGGTACAGCTAGAATATTTGCGTACGCCTTGCCCCGTTGTTCTTCGTCTTACGGTTCCTTTTTAGCACTGTGCTCATGCAGTGGTTGCAGTGAGCTTGCTTTGCTTATCTCTGCAATTGTATTTTCATTTCAGCTCCTATTACACGCCTGTCTTGAAAGAATATTAAAGCATGGCATCTTACACGAACCACCACTTATACTTTTACTATTCCTATGAACCGTTATTGCCTCAGATTTTGCATGAGTTGAAAGTTTTCGAAATTTTTTGCTAACTTCATCACGTATTTTTGTTCGTTCGTTGGCAACAGCGTACCAATTGGAGTCTTCGTGTATGTTACGTTCTATCTCGCATTGCTATGGCTGTTGATGTATCGCTTTCCTAGAACTGATGGTCCTCTCTTTGTCCACTTCTCCATTCTTGTTGACAAAAAACAAATTGCGTGCGTCTATGAACTCGCGCCATCTTTCTTACTGAAGCGAAGTCACGTTGTTTCGAAGGAGGCCACAAGGCAATCGGATTTTTGGCAACTTTTATATTTATGGTTGGTATATTTCAGAACTCAAATAACAAAGCAGTTCTATGCAACTCTGGAAAATTCTCTAGAAACTCCCATTTGAAGTGGACTATTTGTAGAAAGGTAGTGAGACTTTATGGTAAGACGCTCGTGTGCCAGGTTGGGGTCATATGTTCGATTCGCGGCAGATGCAATTTTTAACAAAGCTGCACGTTCGATGAGCACATCCGTGAAGCGTAAAATACAGGGTTATTACAAATGATTGAAGCGATTTCACAGCTCTACAATAACTTTATTGTTTGAGATATTTTCACAATGCTTTGCACACACATACAAAAACTCAAAAAGTTTTTTAGGCATTCACAAATGTTCGATATGTGCCCCTTTAGTGATTTGGCAGACATCAAGCCGATAATCAAGTTCCTCCTACACTCGGCGCAGCATGTCCCCATCAATGAGTTCGAAAGCATCGTTGATGCGAGCTCGCAGTTCTGGCACGTTTCTTGGTAGAGGTGGTTTAAACACTGAATCTTTCACATAACCCCACAGAGAGAAATCGCATGGGGTTAAGTCAGGAGAGCGTGGAAGCCATGACATGAATTGCTGATCATGATCTCCACCACGACCGATCCATCGGTTTTCCAATCTACTGTTTAAGAAATGCTGAACATCATGATGGAAGTGCGGTGGAGCACAATCCTGTTGAAAGATGAAGTCGGCGCTGTCGGTCTCCAGTTGTGGCATGAGCCAATTTTCCGCGGGCTACGCGTGAAACTTGCCCGCACGCGTTCAACCGTTTCTTCGCTCACTGCAGGCCGACCCGTTGATTTCCCCTTACAGAGGCATCCAGAAGCTTTAAACTGCGCTTCCATCGCCGAATGTAGTTAGCAGTTGGTGGATCTTTGTTGAACTTCGTCCTGAAGTGTCGTTGCACTGTTATGACTGACTGATGCGAGTGCATTTCAAGCACGACATACGCTTTCTCGGGTCCTGCCGCCATTTTGTCTCACTGCGCTCTCAAGCGCTCTGACGGCAGAAACCTGAAGTGCGGCTTCAGCCGAACAAAACTTTATGAGTTTTTCTACGTATCTGTAGTGTGTCGTGACCATATGTCAATGAATGGAGCTACAGTGAATTTATGAAATCGCTTCAATCATTTGTAATAGCCCTGTACATGAAGATTGAAAAAATCGTTAGGGTCCGAGACTGGTAATCGCTGGTTCCAGTCTCGTTTCGGTCATACTTTTCTCGTTTCTTCCTTTTCATTTCGAATACTTACTTCATTTAAATATAAAATTCATCAGAAATATGCTAATTAACACATACAATTGTCATTTTTATGAAAAATGCATGTCATCTTATTTCTAATTACATATCGCAAACAAAAATCCAGTTTTTATTGCAAATATAAATTCTTCATTACGAAGATTTCACAGGAGATTTTAATATGGGAACAACGGTAACGGCATCTGTATTGGGGCCACACGTTGCCATAAAATACGTCATGTATAAACGCGCCAGGGAACAGAACTCCTGCCTCGGGCATGGATGTGTGTGATGTCCTTAGGTTAGTTAGGTTTAAGTAGTTCTACGTTCTAGGGGACTGGTGACCTCAGATGTTAAATCCCATAGTGCTCAGAGCCATTTGAACCATTTGAACGGAACTCCAGAATGGCCATTCTTGCAAAGAATAGTGGCATCAAAATGACTCTGTTGACGACAGCGTTCCTTAACTAAATTAGCCGTCTCTTCACTGAGAGGAGAATGTTCTATTGAAGATTATGTGCAGTATAGCTACTGAAGACACGAATATTCATAAATTCAATAGAATAACGCGTGACCACGAGGTCAAAAGTAGTGTGCGAGAATAATTACTGGAGTACTGAATTTCTTTTGATGCAAGGTAGTGCTCACACATGGGATTGATATAGTTTCGGTTTGTTTTTTCTCGGAAATGGCTTCATCTACAACTGAAATACCTGAAACCGTGTCCTACAACACCAATCTTACATTTAATCTAAACTTGTTTCTAGTTTCAGAGCAAAATGGATTTTGCGAGATGTGTGACAATTATTTCAGAGCAACTGAATTTTCATGCGTCCACATTGTTGAAAGAAAAGATTATTTTATGTCTGATTGATCACGTCAATAATTTTACCAGCAAGGAAATTGTTTACAACAGTTTTTTTTTCATTTCAACAATCAAAAATTTCGTCAAATGCGCGCAGTTCTTCTAAATATTCAAACACATTATTGTATCCTTTTGTAAGCGACCTCATTCTTAGAATAATTATTTACATAAATGCTAGTTGGACATATCCCATCTGCACAGGTACATTTACATGGCTGCTCCCCCTTAAATAGTTCCGAACAGATATTCCTGGTACATCATATTTGTGACTTTTATCACACAATTTCAGGTGTTTCTGTCTCATTTTACGTTGCTTTTGATTGCACTGCGGGGGATTTGACAGTCTTTTACTAAAGGTTCCTGTCTCCCTGGCTTCCGTGAATCTTTTAATCACATTCCAACAATATTCCTTATTATTGTAATCCACTTATTAGTATTATTAGTTTGTCACGATGTACAAGTTTCGACAAATTTTGGAACCTTTTAATAAGCCTTCTTAATACATCACAGTGATTTCCGTAGGAGTAATACTGGGGCTGTAAATATTGCACGGGTATACAAATTTTCTTTTTCTGCTTGCATAATATTTCAGTCCTTTCTATCATCCATGGAGTTTTGCTTCAATTTTTAATGGAATTTTTGGACTATGTTCTTCATCTGCTGAAACAATTTTATCAAGAAAAATGCTTAACTTGAAATTAGCTTGGCTCTCGTTACATATCTCGTCCCTTTCTGCCTGGCCACATTAAATGTGAAGAAAATGTAGCTCTATTTTTAACGGGAGGTTTGTGTACTAAAGCGGTTGTAATTAGTACTGCGATTTTGTTGATGCAAGTTGGAAAATTTATTGGAAACATCCAAAAAGGTATCTAATTACCATGTGATGACAACGAATGTGAGCCTGTTAGATAAACTGGTTTTTATATCACTAGTTGTGAAAACAGCAATCACAAATGACATGAATGTTGCAGGAAGTGCAGTATCAAATTAACTCTGCAATTCATCGCACCGTAGGTAGAGCGATAGTAATTATGTATACGGTGAAGATTCCACCTGAGTAGGTCCTCGTAAAATGAAAAATTTCTCAGATCAGTGCACCACTCCCCCCCCCTCCCCCCCTTCCCCTCTTTCCCAAAAAAATCACATTCTGTGACTGTTTGTTCATTTATACAATTTCTCAGACTCCCCTTTGTCGTCATAGAATCACCACTTTTCGCTCTTGTGGCTACGACGGAATACAACGGAAATTATCCTGCAACCAGTTTATGAGTGTCCTACATTTCCTGGGCTGCTCAGCCTAACCTCTTCCCTTACGGCAGCTGTCAGCAATATATCACAGCCCTGTTATTATTGGTGGTTGTTAAGTGATTATAAAGCAAGTAGTTCAAACATGCCTTGAGACACGTCCGGAGTACATATTTATAGCCTAAGGTACACGATTCTTTTTTCCGTTTTTGTCTGGAGAAGGTCTGCACCCGCTGTGTGGGCGGCGTGCCGCCGTGGAGACAACAGGTAGTCGCCAGGTAATTGCTTTTTATTGACAAGTAGCGGTAGGTGTAAATTGCTTAGGTCTTTCCAGTAAATGATACATGGCCATCCAGTATGTAAATAGGAAGCACGGCACAAAGGAAACGTTTATACCTACGTAGATAGTTGGGTGTTAACTGCTTCTGTATTTTATTGTGTTTTACAGCCCACCGTTTCCGGCAGTCTCACAATAATTACGCTATCAAGGTCATAATCCAAGATCTTTAGATTACACAGTTAGCATATAAAGGATTTTCTTAAATCATATTATGATTAAAAAATTCACTGAGTCAAACAGCAGACAAAAGGAATTAGCACATTCATACTGCCGTGTTTCGGTGCGCTAAATCGTTATTTCAGCACTCGATTCAGACACCTGTGTCACACTAAGATAGAAAATGTAATGTATCATAACAAACTTTCATAAATATCAGCGGATAAATGAAAACACCAGTCTTCTCTCCCTCTTTGCTGATATTTTTACAGATTTTTGAGACTCGCATGTAAGAACGGGAAGGGCATTTGCTTATCTTGACTTTACCAATTTCTTATCATTACGTTTCGAGGTTCATATGACATTTAAGTCGGCACAATTGAACTAGTAAAAATTAGCTGATAATGACTGACCTTGTATTGAAAATAACAATCAATGCAAAGGGCTACACAATATGTGGAGAATTTGCACTAGTTGCAAAGAATGACACATGATCACACACATCACAGTGATAACGAAGATTTGTACCAGGGAGAAAAAGAAAGATAAAATCCTTAGAAGCAGGAAGCGATAAGGAGAAGCAACAAGGAATTCATTCTCGAAGAATGCGTAAATACCGATGAAACCGCATTTGACACAATTCTTCCGGAGAGTGTCATTTGTTCTGGTCATTGCTACTGCTGGGGTATTAATACAATCTATAGCCACACACTCGTATATAAGGGACAGTCAAATGAAAGCAGGCAGATGGAACATGGGGGGGGCGCCCACATACTGCCAAGTTTGTTTCGACTGCTCATCAGAAGTTTCGCTGGGAAGCACTTATCCATCTTCCATACAGTCCCGATCTTTCACCTTGGATTTTCATATTTTTGGAACCCTGAAGAAAGATATTCGTGGCCGTCGATATGCTTCCACACGAATCATGGTTTCTAGAAATTTGAAATTTATGGTAAGTTCCTATGGGACCAAACTACTAAGATCATCGGTCCCAAGGTTGACACACTGTTTAACCTAACTTAAACTAAATTACGCTACGGACAACACACACGCACCCATGCCCAAGGCAGGACTCGAACCTCCGACGGGGGCAGTCGCGCGAACCATGGCAAGACGCCCTGGTGGTTCCTAGACAACCGCAAACAATCTTCCCTGAAGGCATTGACCGTATTATCTCACAGTGGGATAATTGCATTAACAGTTATGATGATTGCTTTTGAAACAATGAACAGTTTACTTACTTTTTCCCATTTGTCTCATTTTCATTTGACTGCTGCTACACATATGTTCTATGTTGACCGTTGTCTCTCGTGGTCACACTAATACACAAGATGCGAAATAGAAGTAGTCTGCTGAATTATAGACCCGCATCATGGACATGGATTTCTAATACGATTTTACAACCTGTACTATTTTCCATCATTACGAAATACCTCTAATAAACGACCTATTTATACACAACCAGCGCGGATTCAGAAAGTATCGTTCTTGTGAAACACAACTAGCGTTTTATTGAGAAGTTACGAGTGCTACCAGTAAGGGGTTTCAAGTTCATTCCATATTTCTAGATTTCCAAAAGGATTTTGACATTGTTCCTCACAAGCGGCTTCTGATCAAATTGTGTGTCAGTTGGCCTATTGGGTTCGTGATCTGCCGTCAGCAAAGTCACAGTTAATAGTAACTGGTAGGACATCATGTAGTGAAACCCACGGGATACCTTTGGCTCTCCCAGGAAGTGTTACAGGTTCTCTGCTGTTAATAATCTCTATAATCGAGTAGGAGACAATCTTGGCAGTCCTCTTAGATTGTGTGCAGATGATACTGTCGTTTACTTAATAAGATCAAAACAAACTTCAATACAAGATGTATGCATGGGGCGAAAAGGAAAGTCATCAGAAAATCAACAAAAACCTGCAAAATGATTTAGGGAATAAATCGCCATGGAGCGAAAAGTGGCAAATGTTCCTAAACGATAAAAGAGTGAGGTCCGCCGGATGAGTACTAAAAAAGTTTCGTCAAATGTCGGTAACGCTACGAATCAAACAAATTTAAAGGTTGTCGGTATAACCAAATATCTAGGTTTTACAGTTACAGACAACTGAAAACGAAAGCACTACACAGAAAATGTGGGGAAGGCGACCCAAAGACTGTGTTTTATTGAGAAACACTTAGAAAATGCAACAAACCTACTGAATAGAGTGACTACACTATGCTTGTTCGTCCTCTTCCGGAGTACTGCTGCTCGGTATGGGGTCCACGGAGGACATCGAAAAAAGTTCAAAGAAGAACGTTTCGTTTTGTATTACTGCAATTGGAGAGGGAGTGTAACGCATATGATGCATAAGTTGCGGTGAAAATCTTGGGCTAGATAGTTTCAAGAAATTTAAATCGTCAACTTTCATCTTCAAAATATTTTACTGACTCCCATCAACATAGGGAGAAAATACCATCTTAATAAAATAAGAGAAATCCACGAAAAGATTTAGTTGTTCATTTTTCCCACGTGCTCTTCGAGTTTGGAAAGGGAGAGACATACTCTGAACGTGGTTCTGTGAACGAGGTGCCAAGCACTTCAGTGTGAGTAAGAGTGACGATGTAGATGTAGATCATGTGGCTTTAAATACACTCCTGGAAATGGAAAAAAGAACACATTGACACCGGTGTGTCAGACCCACCATACTTGCTCCGGACACTGCGAGAGGGCTGTACAAGCAATGATCACACGCACGGCACAGCAGACACACCAGGAACCGCGGTGTTGGCCGTCGAATGGCGCTAGCTGCGCAGCATTTGTGCACCGCCGCCGTCAGTGTCAACAAGTTTGCCGTAGCATACGGAGCTCCATCGCAGTCTTTAACACTGGTAGCATGCCGCGACAGCGTGGACGTGAACCGTATGTGCAGTTGACGGACTTTGAGCGAGGGCGTATAGTGAGCATGCGGGAGGCCGGGTGGACGTACCGCCGAATTGCTCAACACGTGGGGCGTGAGGTCTCCACAGTACATCGATGTTGTCGCCAGTGGTCGGCGGAAGGTGCACGTGCCCGTCGACCTGAGACCGGACCGCAGCGACGCACGGATGCACGCCAAGACCGTAGGATCCTACGCAGTGCCGTAGGGGACCGCACCGCCACTTCCCAGCAAATTAGGGACACTGTTGCTCCTGGGGTATCGGCGAGAACCATTCGCAACCGTCTCCATGAAGCTGGGCTACGGTCCCGCACACCGTTAGGCTGTCTTCCGCTCACGCCCCAACATCGTGCAGCCCGCCTCCAGTGGTGTCGCGACAGGCGGGAATGGAGGGACGAATGGAGACGTGTCGTCTTCAGCGATGAGAGTCGCTTCTGCCTTGGTGCCAATGATGGTCGTATGCGTGTTTGGCGCCGTGCAGGTGAGCGCCACAATCAGGACTGCATACGACCGAGGCACACAGGGCCAACACCCGGCATCATGGTGTGGGGAGCGATCTCCTACACTGGCCGTACACCACTGGTGATCGTCGAGGGGACACTGAATAGTGCACGGTACATCCAAACCGTCATCGAACCCATCGTTCTACCATTCCTAGACCGGCAAGGGAACTTGCTGTTCCAACAGGACAATGCGCGTCCGCATGTATCCCGTGCCACCCAACGTGCTCTAGAAGGTGTAAGTCAACTACCCTGGCCAGCAAGATCTCCGGATCTGTCCCCCATTGAGCATGTTTGGGACTGGATGAAGCGTCGTCTCACGCGGTCTGCACGTCCAGCACGAACGCTGGTCCAACTGAAGCGCCAGGTGGAAATGGCATGGCAAGCCGTTCCACAGGACTACATCCAGCATCTCTACGATCGTCTGCATGGGAGAATAGCAGCCTGCATTGCTGCGAGAGGTGGATATACACTGTACTAGTGCCGACATTGTGCATGCTCTGTTGCCTGTGTCTATGTGCCTGTGGTTCTGTCAGTGTGATCATGTGATGTATCTGACCCCAGGAATGTGTCAATAAAGTTTCCCCTTCCTGGGACAATGAATTCACGGTGTCCTTATTTGAATTTCCAGGAGTGTATCATCAAGAGGACAGCGTGAACAGCTGAAGTCGGACTATTATCTGCTGACCGTGAATCGAGGAACGCTTGTTTTTTTTCCCCAGCAGTGTAATGGACCTAAACACTGCTCACCCTATATTTGAAAGTGCTTTAACTTCATCTTGCCAATCTTTTTTTTACTGTGGTAAGCATTTTCTCTGTTGTGTTTGGGCGGTCATTTAAACGTTGGGTAAATGTAGACGCCACAGGCGTCAACTTTTCACAACTCGGTTAAAAACTTTCCACAACCAAGACCGCATAAACACTTCTTTATTATCGACAACCAGTTACGACAGACTTTGCTGTCATCCAGAATGAGATTTTCATTCTGCAGCGGAGTGTGCGCTGATATGAAACTTCCTGGCAGATTAAAATGTGTGCCGGATCGAGACTCGAACTCGGGGACCTTTGCCTTTCGCGGGCGAGTGCTCTACCATTTGAGCTACCCACGAAGAATGCAAGACAGTAGTCTTTCGCCCTACTGTTCAATCTGCACATCAAAGAAGCAGTGATAGAATTAAAAGACAGATTCAGGAGTGGAATTAAAATTCAAGGTGAAAGGATATCAGTGATATGATTCGCTGATGACGTTGCTATGTAAAATATGACGTTTCAGTCTTCGATCGCTATTCTTTATTTTCAATTACCGGTTTCGGGCTAGCTGCCCACCTTCAGATCTGTTAGACAAAGTTAAAAATGTAATTAATAAGACAGATACAGTTAGTGATAGAAATATCTTGGTTTACAAAAAGAAATTTTGGAACGTATTAAATGCCAACATACCATATGTTGTAGTGACAGAGTAACTTGTCCGTACAGAACACACGGTTCACTGTCATAAGTAAAGTAAATTTCAATCTATTAAAACATTATATCGCAGTTTTTAAGAGTAACCTGATTGGTAACAGTAAAAAGTGCCCTCTACCTATAACAATTGTGCATCTGTTATTATTTCACCGTATATATTAATGGCGAATATTCTTTTCAATAAAACAATTTTTAAGGTAATAACATATGAATAATCTTTTTTGAGTGGACCATGAAACGAAAAATTTACATTAATTTAAAATTTCTTTATAAAGAAACATAAAATATAATTAAAATGTAGATATTCTTCCGAAAGTGTGCGTTTCGTCTTCTTTGTTTTGATTGGTGGTGGAGTGGATTTCCCTACGTCAGAACGTATACAACGCCCACGCCGAGTCCTCTTCCGCCGCGCTCAATTCACCTCGTCGCCAGTACGCTGAGGGCCGTTCCGCTGCAGCTGTTTCTTACTGGGGTGTGCTGTTGCACACAAGAGTAAGCCTAAAACAGGTCTTTAAAAATCTCATAATAATTCTTACAAGAAGACGTAGTGGAAATGACTAAAGTTTTAAACGAGCAGCATCAAAAAATTCAATTCATACTAGAAATAGAAAACAATGGGGCGATTAACTATTTAGATTTGACCGTCAGAAAGGAGGGAGGCAGGCACGTTTTCGGCGTCTATAGAAAAGACACTTGCTCCGACAACATCATAGTAGCGACGTCGCACCACCCGGCACAGCATAAAAGAGCGTACTTTCATGCAATGTGCAACAGAGCCCTCAGATTGCCACAAAAAAAGATGAGTTGCAGAAAGAGCTAGGTATTATTAAGCAAGTAGCAGCAGCTAACTGATACAGGACACAAGATGTTACACGTATGTTTAACAAGATCAAAAACAAATCCGCGGGCATCAGTAGCGATTCTAGGAAAATTAAAGTTAAGAATAAGTTTCTCACCCTGACATATAAAGGGCGTGTGTCGGAAAGAATTGCTAAATGCTTTCCAAAAAACATCGCAGTGGCATTTCAGAACGAAGGGCAAATGGCACATAGACTAAAACATAAACCAGCAACGACAAAACAAATGAAATACAATAATTCCGGAGTATATAAGATTAAATGTGCTGAATGTGACAGTTATTATACAGGACAAACAGGGCGGAATTTTGAAATTCGATACAGGGAACATTGCAGTCATAGCAATCAAACAGCATTTGGAACACATGTAAAAGAGAGTAGACATGAAGTGAGTAATATAAATGAACAAATGGAGGTGCTACATAAAGCTCCAAAAAGTCTCTATCTCAACGTGCTCGAAGAGATTGAAATATACGCACATCAAAGAAAAACCCCAAGCCTACTACTTAACGAGCAAAGTGATTTTATGCACAGGAATTACTATGAGATTTTTAAAGACCTGTTTTAGGTTTACTCTTGTATGCAACAGCACGCCCCAGTAAGAAACAGCTGCAGCGGAACGGCCCTCAGCGTACTGGCGGCGAAGAGGACTCGGCGTGGCGTTGCATACGTTCTGACGTAGGGAAATCCACTCCACCACCAATCGAAACAAAGAAGAGGAAACGCACATTTTCGAAAGAATATCTACATTTTAATTATATTTTACGTTTCTTTATAAAGAAATTTTAAATTAATGTAAATTTTTCGTTTCATGGTCCACTCAAAAAAGATTATTCATATGTTATTACCTTAAAAATTGTTTTATTGAAAAGAATATTCGCCATTAATATATACGGTGAAATAATAACAGATGCACAATTGTTATAGGTAGAGGGCACTTTTTACTGTTACCAATCAGGTTACTCTTAAAAACTGCGATATAATGTTTTAACAGATTGAAATTTACTTTACTTATGACAGTGAACCGTGTGTTCTGTACGGACAAGTTGCTCTGTAACTACAACATATGGTATGTTGGCACTTAATACGTCCAAAATTTCTTTTTGTAAACTAAGATATTACTATCACTAACTATGTCTGTCTTATTAATTACATTTTTAACTTTGTCTAACAGATCTGAAGATGGGCAGCTAGCCCGAAACCGCTAATTGAAACTAAAGAATAGCGATCGAAGACTGAAACGCCATATTTTATTTAATGAACGATCGCGGAATTCCCATTGAGACAATCATGTCTAGTGTTGATAGACGTTGCTATGCTTAGTGAAAAAGAATTTCATGATCTACTGAATGGAATGAACAAGTTAATGAGGACAGAATGTGGACTGAGAGTAAATCAAAGAAGACGAAAGTAATGAGAAGTAGCAGAAATGAGAATAGCGAGAAACAGGATTGATGGTCACGAAGTAGATGAAGTCAGAATTCTAATACCAAGGGAGCAAAATAACCAATGACAGACAGAGCAAGGAGCACAAGAAAGACAGGCCAGTGCGGGAAAAAAGGCCTTAATATGAGGAAGAAATTTCTGAGAATGCACGTTTGGAGCACAACATCGTATGGTAGTGAAACATGGACTGCGGAAATCCGGAACAGCAGAGAATCGATGCATTTGAGATGTGGTGCTACATACGAATGCTGGAAATGAGATGGGCTGATAAGGTAAGAAATGAGGAGGTTCTGCACGGAATCTGAGATGAAAGGAATATGTGGAAAACACTGACAAGGAAAGGAGAAGTGACAGGATGATATAACAACTTTTCAGACATTGGGGAATGACGTCCATCGTACTAGAGGCAGCTGTAGAGGGCAAAAACTGTAGAGGAAGACAGAGATTGGAATACATCGGGCAAATAGCTGAGGATGTAGGTTGCAAGTGCTACTCTGAGATTGCCACAGGAGAGGAATCCGTGGCGGGCCGCATCAAACCAGTCAGATGGCTGACAGCTCAAAAAAATCTTGTGCGCAGTAATTCCCCATTCGCCTCTGCTCCGCTTACATCCTTGCCGCATCACGATCCTCCACCATCACTAGCCGGTATCCAGTCTCGCTACAGGTAGTGGTTATCAGGTTTTGGCTCATCAGTGGATCTTTACATTTGGCCCCATGCTGTCCTTAACAGTAAAAAAACAGTCATGCGAAAAAGGCATCGTCTGTTATTTCGATTATTGTACACATCTAAAGTACGACATCGTTTCCGTCAGGCTGTGACATCAAACAAGAACTTTATGAAGCACTATTAGTTACTTTCGATCATAGACACATCATTAAGCGCACAATGGGTGTGGGTACATCAACCCTGTAAAAAGTACAAAACGCAAGTCACACGCCATGCACAATTATGCGTGTTATAAATAACAACCTTTTTAAAACTATGTAGACCTTTAGATTTATTGAGGTTGCATTGCCCACAAAGAAGAAACCAATCAAATTATCGTAAACATCAGTTGACAGTCGCGACGTTGAGCTCATTTAGGCTCCTTCTCAGAGCCAAGCCAGTGCCACTACTGTTCAGTTTACGTTTTACCATAGCTTATTTTAAATAACTTAAAATGGATTAAAATGGTATTCAACGGAGCAGGTGTTGTGACTCCACGAACGTCAGCAGGAGCGGGAGCAAGAGGGCAGCTGACGTTCGTGGAGACACAACGCTTGCTCCGTTCCTCGTCACCACCAACCATTACGGTGCAAATGTTTTTAACCCATTTTAAAGTATTTTAGCTAGACTGCTGTTTTTCTCCATGAGAAATGTTTTCAAAAACTACAATTTTAACAGTTCCAGAAGAAACTGACATTGGTGATGATCTTGCATCTGCACTAAATTTATGAAATTCATCTGCAGCTGTGGAATCTTTCTGACATTAGCTGCATTGGGTCTGAAGATATTGCGTATTGGTCACATATGAAAATTTATGCCGGACTGGAGCTAGCAGTCAGATCGAAGAAAAGTTGCGAGCTATGGGCTCGTACACAGTATGACATATGGAAGTTAGTGTTGGCCCTGAGAGCGTGCTCAGATAGTCAAAGTGGCGTCAGTTTGCCTTTGAGAGTGGATTGGCGCAGACCTCTTGTTTGCATCCTGTCCACAGAGTGGCAAGTGCACATAGTTTGTTTACTTCCTAGACGCAACTAGTACTCAAGTTTGTTGTCACAGAGACTCTATGGCTTACTCCATCTCAATCACGCACGACCGTGAGCCTTCGAAATCGAACTGTTTATCTTTGACCAAGTTCAGTTAGAACTATAGCACAGTGTCTGTATCCATCACAAGTAGCGTCATCTACGTGAAGGTAGTCAGTGATGCGATACGTAACGCTGTTGTGAGCAAATGTGCGAACATCAGTAGTTCAGATACTCTGATGGCCACATTGGGGCAGTTCCCACTGACCACATGGAACTAGGATTATGCACGCTATGAGTCTTTGAAATCCCATTCGACGTGCCACCGGACGTAGTCACAGTGGCTTTCCAAGCACACAGGATGGTCATTAGCCACATGACAGAAAAACAGAACATCTTCAAAATATACCCACTCCTCAATGGTGTACAACAACTAAAAGTTGAATTAACAAAAACATGCTGCCCTCTATAACCACAGACCCTCTCCCTCCATTATACAGGAAGACACTATCGACAATTATGCAGATAGAGGACTACTTGGAAGACAAGTAACTTGAGATGCACAACTGCAGAAATTTTACAATTGCCCAACACCATGCTAGAGTCGTCACAAATTAAAGGTGGTCGTCCATCGACTTCACAGGGAGACTGGGTGAGAGGATGGAACTAGGATTGTGAAGGACCCGTACATTCATTCGGACATAGACACTCGTGTCAACAAACAGAAGTCACCGAGAAATGCCGGCCGCGGTGGTCTAGCGGTTCTAGGCGCGCAGTCCGGAACCGCGCGGCTGCTACGGTCGCAGGTTCGAATCCTGCCTCGGGCATGGATGTGTGTGATGTCCTTAGGTTAGTTAGGTTTAAGTAGTTCTAAGTTCTAGGGGACTGATGACCACAGATGTTAAGTCCCATAGTGCTCAGAACCATTTGAACCATCACCGAGAAATATAAAAAGTGACGCTGTACAGTCTCCAACGATTGCCTTCTGTGGATGTCTTGACTACCCCGGTTAACGAGCAGCCACACGAATGAACAGGATCACCCTCACCTGTTGCTCTCTGCGACTTCAACGTAGCTCTTTCTGGTGCCTCGGACTTACAGATCATGGGGACATCTCCTGTCACCGATATACAACATGAAACGACTGCTTCAAGTTTGGTCACGCAGATCGCAGGTACCTTATCACAGCCGCGGTTAACTTATAGATCTTGGGTGGACGACGACGAAGACAATTCTGTGCCAACAGTGCTAGATGAGAAGGGAGTTGTCTCCTCACACACCACAGCGCCTCCTGAGTAGCAGCAGATAACAGCGAAGGCACAGCCTATGGATGACAGTCCACAGTGGTCCCCACTGTTGGAGATGATGTACATCAGCTTTAACGTCATTTGGGTACTTAGTTAATTGCCGCTGGTCCAACATATGCTCAGTGCAGCAGACATTGACGCTGTATTTCTCCAAGAGGTCTACATTGACGATTTCGAGGGAATGTATCGTTGTACGGCTTACATGTTCCACGCCTCGCCAACTAACAGCATGTCACAGTTCTCCTCAGAGAGAGCCTCGAAGCGGACAAAGTACAGTGTCTCCCCGACGCTAGAGGAATGGTTGTAACTGTGCTAGACTTCCGGTTCATCAATGTGTGCGCTCCTTCCAGAACGGATCGACGTCGCGAACGATCTCTCTTTTCCGTGGAAGGAGTACGACCGCTCTTTCAAGGCAGGCACGATGGCTTGGTGCTACGGGGCGATTTCATTAGCATCCAGGCGCCCAAGGATCGGCTGCCGCGCCGTACACCGTGGCCCAAGATTATTACCTCTAGCTGCTGGATACACGGGAACATATCCGTGGAAATCGGCCGAAACTGACTCATTTTATGAGACATTCCTCTAGTTGCTTTGATAAGATTTACATCTCCTGTTCTTTCGCGGCAACAGCGAGTGATGCGGAGGTGTGGCCTGTAGCCTTTTCTGATCACTAGGTCTATATATGTGTCACCACCCTTCGTCACCTAGGGGTATGGCGCAGCCGATACCCCTGGAAGTTAAACATCGTTCGTCTCGCTTCTCTGGATTGCCGACGCGCCATAGAGGAGACGTTGAGTGCTACATCAGCCGCCTCCCAACGTACCCCATATAGGTTGGTTAAGTTGTGCCAAACCGGCCCTACGAAGAACCTTGATTACCTATTATCGCGAGACTGCGGCTTGAAGGGGGTGCTCCGTAGACTTTTATTTCACCGTCCTTCGCGAATGTGCCTCCCTGCCACTTACGCCAGAACGACAGATGACAGTACGCCGTCTGAAGGCACAGGTCGTAGCCTATATGCACCACCTACTACAATGAACGATCATCTGAGAGCGAACACACAACAGAATATCAATGGCACGATCAACCCTGTAACTCGTCATTCGAGAATGTAAACAACGACGGCGGGCGCTGATACAGACCATCACTACTACTACGGATGGCTGCGGCCTCACCACGCAGCACAGTACTGGTGCAGTCTTCTTCAGTCACTACGCACGACTGCATTCGGCTCATTGTTCCAACCCTACAAGAGTGAGAGGGTCTAACGATTCGTTTATCGCACTGTTCCACAGAACTTACAAACTGAATTATTGAAGGATATTACGGAAATTTTTATCGAAGTCATATGTAAAGGAGCGTAGAACAAGTCTCCTGGCCCCGATGGAATCCATGTGGAGGTTTATAGAAGTTTTCAGTATTAAGTGCCTCCCAAGTGGATAAACATCTTTTGAGAGCTTGCGTGCCCTACTGGTGTCGCTCCCTGCAGCGTTTGTCGAATAAATGATTGTATTGAATAGACTTGGGGAGGAGTTTGCGGCTCAACTTGACTAGAAGAAGGGATCGGTTGGTAGGACATGTTCTGAGGCATCAAGGGATCATGAATTTAGTACTGGAGGGCAGCGTGGAGGGTAAAAATCGTAGAGGGAGACCAAGCGATGAGTACATTAAGCAGATTCAGAAGGATGTAGGCTGCAGTAGGTACTGGGAGATGAAGAAGCTTGCACAGGATAGAGTAGCATGGTGAGCTGCATCAAACCAGTATCAGGACTGAAGACCACAGCAGCAACAACAGTCCATAAACCAACAGTCGAGTACATGATTATCGCCCGCTGACACTCCTCAACCGTGATATGAAGGTATTCACCAGATTGTTTGTGATCCAAATGCGGAAGACTCTGCCTCATGTCATCTCACCATGCCATAGGCGGCATCAATAACATCCACACAGCACTGTGTCGAGACCGTGACATATTAGCCATGGCGAGGTCACGCCTCGTTCACAAAATTTTAGCGAAGCATTTGATCGTGTGTTTCACGTGTATCTGACGTCCGTTCTCCAACGCATGCAGGATTCATAGCGATTCACTGATGTTGTGATATCCCTCCATCTACAGGCAACGTCCAATTATCTCGTGAATGGGCGTCTCACGCAGTCCTTCCCTGTTTCCAGATCAGTGCGCAAGGCTGCCCGTGCTGACTTTACGCCCTGGCACTGGAGCTGCTGCTCTGTGGCCTCCGTCAACGCCATCCCGGACTAACGTTACTTGGCGTCACATTTGTTTGTACAGCGTACATAGACGACCTGGTGCTCGTGCTCCGTAGTGCTGACGATGTAACCAACTCACTAGAAAGGATTGAAAAATATGGTGTGGCTTCCGGCAGCTGTTTTATTTCACCAAATCTGGCGCCATGAACATAGGAGTCAGATTAGTGCCAGCTTGTGTCCAACCCCTACAGTTTAGTGGTACTATCAAATTCCTCGAAGTATAGTTCAGGATGGCATAGAGCGCACTGCGGCCCTTAACTACCGCCGCTCGTAACAACAAATTCGGGTCAGTATCCCCAACCTTCGTCAATGGACGCTCGACATTCTTCAAAGGACGCACTTCGTCAATGTTTACTTAGAATCTCGCAATCCGCACAAAGCGAATGTGCTTCCAATACCATTCTTGATCGCTCGAAGTATATTAGTGGCATTTGGAGCCTTTTTCAGTACTGGCACTCCCTCCCTTCAAAATCAGTTATGAGCTGATCCTTCCCCCAGACAGAGGAAGTGTTGGCCTGTCCATGACAGAGCAGTGACCTTGTTTACCAGCTGACACATTAAGCTGTGGCGCCACCGCCGAAAAATTTAATGGGTTTACTGCTGGAATGCCTGACTGTGCCCTACCTTATGCCCCCGCTGACGATGCAACATACCCCTGCCTTTCTACTGCTTCGATCACTTTTACCACGAACACAGTATGTCTGCATCGCACTACCAACGATGAAACAGGCGACCTCACGCAAAATACTGTATCACGTCCTACAACGGAGGCGTCTACCAAACGTCGTGGAGGCAAAAAACCCAAGGTGGCGCGGCGGACGGTACACGCGGCTACACTGGATACAGACGTCTCATCAACATGATACATCACAATCAATGGTAAACGTGTCACGTGATCGCGCCTTCGCAAGACACAAATGGTGGATTCGCCTTTGTGTGGAATGTGGGGTACCAGACACGGACGAACTCCGTCTCATATGTGGCGCAGCAGAAGACGAGTGGCACTCGGTGCAATAAATTTTGGCGTACTTTCTGCGGGTGACCCCGGAACACATCGTACCTCGGCTCTACTTTTTCCGGATGAACTGTATTTCCCGCGCATCAAAAGCCAATTCAGTCACGTGGGTCCGTGGGCACACAGTGAGCTATTTATTTCACTATAGACCCAAAGATGTACTGGACTTTTGGAAATACCTACAAGAACGTCACAGTAGTATTGTACTTAACCCGATATACAGGCAATATTTTTCTGATTACGTAGGGAGTGCGCTCCTTGACGTCCACGCAGTTGGAACATCAGCAGGTAGGAGCAGATACCCATTGACTGAGCTGACGAGAACACGACCAGTTACCGCGTGAAGACATAGCTCGATGATCAAGCGTAATGAGAGCAACGGCGCACCCCTCTCCATTGTGCTACGGAGCGTATTTTCCATTCCGCCCTATATATTCCGTCGACGTATGATAGACCATAGATTATTTGTTTCTTTACTTTGTGCACGGTGTGATGCTAGTAACACGTATTCTAGGTGTGGTGGAAAAAAAAGAAAAAAAAGAAAAAAACGGCCTCACTTCATATTTCCCCTCAGCAGCCCTAATTAACCCCTTGACTGTGAGGGGGTCTCTGTGTTCAGGCCTCGAGTTGCGACTCCTGCACACTCTTCCCCAGACACCCGCCCTTGCTCCCCTCCCCAACCCCACGCGCTCTTCTCCCAAAATACCACGTTCAAATCAAAATTAAAAGAATGTTAATGAAAAAATGGTTAAGACAACCGCTCACAACAAGCGCGAAATCCGTATTTGAAGCCCGTTCCGTCACAAATTTTCATGTGTCACCAATAGCTGACTTCTTCGTACCTAGTGCAGCTAATTTCAAAAAGACTCTACAGTTCCAAAAAATTTCATTACTTCCTCTCTAGTGATATAATAAAAATGGTTCACATGGCTCTGAGCACTATGAGACTTAACTTCTGAGGTCATCAGTCCCCTAGAACTTAGAACTACTTAAACCTTACTAACCTAAGGACATCACACACATCCATGCCGGAGGCAGGATTCGAACCTGCGACCGTAGCGGTCGCGCGGTTCCGGACCGTAGCGCCTAGAACTGCTCGGCCACACCGGCCGGCGACATAATAAATGCACAAATTTAGAATATTTATTGGGGGGGGGGTCTGTTCTTCAGAGTCTTTGCATTAATCCGAACACTTCTTTCATCGACCATATGTCGTAACTTTCTACGGTAGTTTCAAAATAAATGCTATTCTGCTCTCCTTGGGTAGCACTTGTCGTATTTTCCATTCCATATTTCCTTCATTCTTGACGAAAGAAGTCGGTGTCTGCGTTCTTGTACCTCAACAATACGATACGTTCGGCATTCTCATATTGCCAATCCCGCGTAAATGATATGGCAACCTCATATTGGCAGACTGACATTATCTACATCTACATCTACATCTAGACTCCGCAAGCCACCTGACGGAGTGTGGCGGAGGGTACCTTGAGTACCTCTATCGGTTCTCCCTTCCATTCCAGTCTCGTATTGTTCGTGGAAAGAAGGATTGTCGGTATGTCTCTGTGTGGGCTCTAATCTCTCTGATCTTATCCCCATGGTCTCCCCGCGAGATATACGTAGGAGGAAGCAACATACTGCTCGACTCCTCGGTGAAGGTATGTTCTCGAAACTTAAACAAAAGCCCGTACCGAGCTACTGAGCGTCTCTCCTGCAGAGTCTTCCACTGGAGTTTATCTATCATCTCCGTAACACTTTCGCGATTACTAAATGATCCTGTAACGAAGCGCGCTGCTCTCCGTTGGATCTTCTCTATCTCTTCTATCAACCCTATCTGGTACGGATCCCACACTGCTGAGCAGTATTCAAGCAGCGGGCGAACAAGCGTACTGTAACCTACTTCCTTTGTTTTCGGATTGCATTTCCTTAGGATTCTTCCAATGAATCTCAGTCTGGCATCTGCTTTACCGACGATCAACTTTATATGATCATTCCATTTTAAATCACTCCTAATGCGTACTCCCAGATAATTTATGGAATTAATTGCTTCCAGTTGCTGATTTGCTATATTGTAGCTAAATGTATTATTGTATAAAAAGCATGAAGTGCGATGTTACGTTAATTTACTAAGGGGAGCAGTGAGTCAAATTTTATATACATGTGCCGCCACGGAAGAATAAAATGTTTCATTCCGTCACTATCACAGAGAGACGTACCCTGGAGCCTGACGATATAACGAACCACTCGTGCGGTTTACACAAATTAGCCTTTACAGAGCTTGCGCACCGATAAAGCATTCATGCAGGTTAACTTGGAACTGAATGCGCAGTGCTGATAGCCACACTGTCGATTACACGGTTTGAGTAAATAAAAGCAGCCACATTTCAAGCCAGACGCCGGATCAGCGAGACATGAAACGGCTTTGCTCTAATCATTGACCATAGATCGCTCGCTCTGCTAACTGCGTTCCTTTGATGCTGTGGACACGCCAATCCACTGATTCTGCATTCAGTCTAGCACGTAATCTATCTGTCGATTTTGTGTCGCAATGGCTGCGGATGTGTGAGAGTTCAACGACTAGCAAGAGACACAGTCATGTCGCTTTCACGTGTAGGATAGCGGGAAATCACAGCCCTTCGTCAACTATATACGGAAAAAACAGCCATTTCATTTATTATACATGCCGCTGTAGAACATGGAACGTTTGTAGCTTTGGTTAACGATCTATTAAAATAGACACCAAACGAGAACATAGCGAGTGAAACATCTCGGAAGAAATACATCTTTAACTGCTGAACACAGAAACTGAGCTAGAACGTAAGAGGTTTCTGCACAGCGTATCTAACAGATCTATGGTAGTTTAAGATATCCCTCTTGTATGGAAAGATGGCTCCCCCAATGGAAGTGTTTTGTCTTCATTATTGATGAGAACAATGAAGTTTCCAACAAATGATTATGTGATCCATCGAATATCCTGTAATGCCTTCAAACTTTTGTGACTCACACTTCTTCCTCATGAACACTCATGATTAATTCGACTGGGCTAAAACCTTCATCCACCTCTTTGCATCGGTTATCTTTATGCTTACATACTTGCATAATTAAAAGTGTCTTCAAAATGCAGATTACAAGGTAAAACTTCATTTGCCTCTTTACAGGGCAACATTTCCTAATTCTGTAAGGGATATCTTTGCTTGTCTAACATCTTTTCTTCTGGCACTTGTATGATTAAATACTTTTTTGTTGCACCAGTGAGCGAAGTGGTACATTGAATCGTAATCTGTGTTCAAATACCCGCCGTGACATCGTATTTAATACAAGTCTTGATTTTATCACGCCAGGCGAATGCCGGAGTAGTTAGTTAAAGAGGATACGGCCACATAGTTTCCCTACCTGCATCAAATAGAGCAAGGCGCTCTGTCGGTAATGACCTAGACGTAGACGACGCTTCGTCTATATTAAGTGGTGTAAAAAGCTGCTACTTTCCTCCTTCTCCACTATCCTCATTTCACTTCTTTACAGCATCGTGCTGGAGACATCCACAGAATTCATTCTCGAACATGATCAGTTTTCTACCAATTTTTTTGAGACAAAGAAAACTGAAAATACATCTCGACATCACCCAGCAAGACTAAATTAAAATCGTTCCTATCTGATATCAGACTACATCGCCGGGTGCCCTGTATCTACCATCCCTTTGAAGGCGGTAAGAGGGAGAGAGGCTTCGGAAATTTTGCTTAGCGCGTATCTGCCGTACCTTAGACGGATATTACAGGCCAATTTGAGATTGTTTCCCGGCTTTATACGTCACAAGTATCTTCCATACCAAATTGTTCGTCTCGATTTCTCCTACGCAACTGCTGTACGTTATAAACAGTTATCGTCTACATTCTATGTATCTCTCCTACAGAAGGCCGAGCTTTGTGTTATTGTCTCATTTAAATTTGTCCACTTACTGCGCTTTGTCCTCTGGTGCTTTCCAATCCCCAGTGGTATTGCGCGGGAAGCCGTGCGGTCGTAGGCGCATTGTCACGGTTCGCGCGGCTCTCCCCCTCGGAGGTTCGAGTCCTCCCTCGGGCAATGGTGTGTGTATTGTCCTTAGTGTGAGTTAGTTTAAGTTAGATTAAGTAGTGAGGAAGCCTAGGGACCGAAGACCTCAGCAGTTTGATCCCATAGTCCTTGCCACAAATTTTTCCCAGTGGTATTCAGTGGCTTTATCTTGTGGTAGGCAATCCTCCGTCCCTCCCTTCTGAAAAGCTTTCTTAGGTTGGCGAGCTGTTTCTTCGCGTCTTCTTCAGTCTCGTTATCACTAAATCGACCCCAAAGCTAGACAGTCATCTACGGTTCTTTTTTTCTTTTTGTGCTTTACGTGCTTCTTTGGTACCGCCATTTCCATGTTTTAATGCTCTCTATCATCTAATCATTTCGCCCAGCGCGATGCTGAACGAAATTGGTGACGGTCCACCTCCCTATTTGACACCGGTCTTGATTTAGAAATCTTCTGTTATTGCTCCTATGAATCTTACCCTGGCCTTGTAGCTGTCTGAATTTCTGTTGTCAGTTCTCGTGTTGTGCGTTCCAGGTTTCCGTTCTTCAGGACCTCAGGAGTAATTTGTACTGTATTTATCACACACTGAAGTGCCAAAGAAACTGGTATAGCCATGCTTATTCAGATACAGAGATATGTAAACAGACAGAGTACGGCGCTACTGTCGCCAACGCCTATATAAGTCAACAAGTATCTGTCGCAGTTGTTAGATCGGTTATTGCTGCTACAATGGCAGGTTATCAAGATTTGAGTGAGTTTGAACGTGGTGTTATAGTCGGCGCACGAGAGATTGGACACAGCATCTCCGAGGTAGCGATGAAGTGAGATTTTCTCGTACGACCATTCCACGAATGTACCTTGAATATCAGGAATCCGGTAAAACATCAAATCTCCGACATCGCTGCGTCCGGAAAAAGAAACTGCAAGAACGGGACCAACGAAGACTGAAGAGAATCGTTCAGCGTAACAGAAGTGCAACCCTTCCGCAGATTGCTGCAGATTTCAGTGCTCTGCCATCAGCAAGTGTCAAAGTGCGAACCATTCAACGAAACATCATCGATATGGGCTTTCGGAGCCGAATGCCCACTCGTGTACCCAGGATGACAGCGCCACACAAACGTTTACGCCCCGCATCGGCCCGTCAACACCGACATTGGACTGTTGACGACTGGAAACATGTTGCCTCGTCGGACGAGTCTCGTTTCAAATTGTATCGAGCGGATGGACGTGTACGGGTATAGAGATAATCTCATGAATCCATAGACCCTGCATGTTCGAGCTAGTGGAGACTCTGTAATGTGTGTGGGACGTGTGGAATTGGAGTGATATGGAACTTTTGATATACGTCTAGATACGATTCTGACAGGTGACACGTACGTAAACATTCTATCTGATCACATGCATCCATTCATGTCCATTGTGCATTCCGATGGACTTGGGCGATTCCAGCAGGACAATGCGACACCCATCACTTCCAGAATTGCTACAGTGTGGCTCCAGGAACCCTCTTCTGCCTTTAAACATTTCCGCTGGTCCCCAGACATGAACATTATTGAGCAGAGACCTTCAAACCCTCGTACTCTTACGAATTTATGGACAGCCCTGCAGGGTTCATGGTGTCAATTTCCTCCAGCGCAACTTCAGACATTAGTCGCGTCCATGCCACGTCATGTTGCGGCACTTCTGCGTGCTCGCGGGGGCCCTACGCGATGTTAGGCAGGTGTACCAGTTTCTTTGGCTTCAATTATTGGCCCAATTACGGTGACGATGTATCTACAACATGCTGTTGTTGTTGTTGTTGTGGTCTTCAGTCCTGAGACTGGTTTGATGCAGCTCTCCATGCTACTCTATCCTGTGCAAGCTTCTTCATCTCCCACTACCTACTGCAACCTACATTCTTCTGAATCTGCTTAGTGTATTCATCTCTTGGTCTCCCTCTACGATTTTTACCCTCCACGCTGCCGTCCACTACTAAATTGGTGATCCCTTGATGCTTCAGAACATGTCCTGCGAACCGATCCCTTCTGTTAGTCAAGTTGTGCCACAAACTCCCCTTCTCCCCAATTCTATTCAATACCTCCTCATTAGTTATGTGATCTACCCATCTAATCTTCAGCATTCTTCTGTAGCACCACATTTCGAAAGCTACTATTCTCTTCTTGTCCAAACTATTTATCGTCCATGTTTCACTTCCATACATGGCTACACTCCATACAAATACTTTCTGAAACGACTTCCTGACACTTAAATCTATACTCGATGTTAACAAATTTCTCTTCTTCAGAAACGCTTTCCTTGCCATTGCCAGTCTACATTTTATATCCTCTCTATTTCGACCAAATGCAAAAATCCTTTACTACTTTAAGTGTCTCATTTCCTCATCTAATTCCCTCAGCATCACCCGATTTAATTCGACTACATTCCATTATCCTCGTTTTGCTTTTGTTGATGTTCATCTTATATCCTCCTTTCAAGACACTGTCCATTCCGTTCAACTGCTCTTCCAAGTCCTTTGCTGTCTCTGACAGAATTACAATGTCATCGGCAAATTTCAAAGTTTTTATATCTTCTCCGTGAATTTTAATACCTACTCCGAATTTTTCTTTTGTTTCCTTTACTGATTGCTCAATATACAAATTGAATAACATCGGGGAGAGGCTACAACCCTGTCTCACTACCTTCCCAATCACTGCTTCCCTTTCATGTCCCTCGACTCTTATAACTGCCATCTGCTTTCTGTACAAATTGCAAATAGCCTTTTGCTCCGTGTATTTTACCCCTGCCACCTTCAGGATTTGAAACATAGGGGTCGTATTAATTATAGAGTCGCTACTCCATACAACCCAGAATTGAGAACACTGAACGGCAAGAAATGTCATTGTTTTATTACAGAAAATATCCCAACTCCATCGGGATGACTTCCATACGCCACAAAAAACGTATGAAATTTAAATAAAGCTCCGAGGCTTATAATAAAGTTCTTTCAACGATACTACGTTATTGTACTCGTAGCTTCATGATACTCGAAAACTGCCAAGAAGCCATCTTCTATATCAACAGAAAAAGTGTATCCTTTACCAACCTCAAACCTATACTCTTGTTCACTAACCGTGGCCAAGTCTGAACTGACAAGCTATAGGTGCAGATTCGTTATGCTGCTCGGAGTGGCCGCGCGGTTTGAGCCACTTTGTCACGGATTTCTCGGTCCTCCCGCCGGAGGTTCGAATCCTCCCTCGGGCATGGGTGTGTGTGTTCTTCTTATAGTAAGTTAGTTTAAGTAGTGTATAAGTCTAGGGTCCGATAACCGAGCAGCTTGGTCCCTTAGGAATTCACACACATTTGAACATTTTGAGATTCGTTATCCACTCTGTCAACAACGCCCGCCTGCATAGCTGGGCGGTGAGCCCAGCTGACAGCTACGCGGAGGACCCGGGTCCTATTCCCGGTACTGGCAGGGCTTTTTCCTTGGTGGATCGACTGGAACGGGATGCGGTCAGCTTCTGACACCAACTGAAGAGCTACCTGACCGAGTAGTAGCGGCCCCAGTCACGAAAACTGACAACGGCCGGGACAGTGGTGTGCTGACACCACGCCCTCTACACCATGACGCCATTGGCAGAGGATGACACGGAGGCCAATCTGTCCCGATGGACCCTCCGGGTCCTGTGGACGGAGTTTACGTTTAATGCATCAAGATGTCTGCTTGCTCTTCCAGTGGCACCAGCCAAACAGATGACCAACTGTTTGAACTGTCTTCGTTTTTGCCGAGGAAAAGGAGTTTCTGTTTGGCATCAGCAGGTTTTATTGTCTGATCGGTTTCCCTCATACATTTATACCATGTTTAACATTTACTCCAAGTCACTTCCAGCAACTTGTGATTCATATTTGTGAGGACTACACTTTGCTTTTGCCCTACAAATGTTTCTGCCTTTGCACGCCTCCTTCGCCTTTTCTACCTCTTTAGAGGGTCATTTGTGCTCTTCCCCTAGGTGGTGTTAGCGGCCAGAAAAATAACTTTCGCCTGCCACAGAGATAAATTGTAGGTACAGTTTTCTACCCTGACCGAGTATCTCCCTTTACATTATGTTATGTTATGTTATGTTAACTGGGGACCTAGAAACGACGGAGAGGCTCCGTCCCCGCCGCAGCCGCAGTGGTCCGCAACCCCACGACGACTACCGCAATCCACTTCACCCCTCCGCCGCCCCACACCGAACCCAGGGTTATTGTGTGGTTCGGCCCCCGGTGGACCCCCCAGGGAACGTCTCACACCAGACGAGTGTAACCCCTATGTTTGCGTGGTAGAGTAATGGTGGTGTACGCGTACGTGGAGAACTTGTTTGCGCAGCAATCGCCGACGTAGTGTAGCTGAGGCGGAATAAGGGGAACCAGCCCGCATTTGCCGAGGCAGATGGAAAACCGCCTAAAACCATCTACAGACTGGCCGGATCACCGGTCCCTTTACGTTACGCGCAGATGGAGACAAGGCAACTGAGATCGGCGACACCTGAAGGAAACTGTCTTCAAGAGCGGTCGTGGGACTAGCGCAATTGATTACGCAAATGAGATTTCTAAGAAGTTAAAGTGAGCGCCATACTTCCAAGAAATCCAGCAGCCAATGACTGTTGTCCGGGATAGTTTGGGCGGCTCCAGTAGCGGAAACGCCCTTCAGTAATTTATATGTATCAGTTCCACAAGGAAACGATGACGCCAATAAATGAACAAGACGATATAATACTAGTAGTTGCCTTCTTGGCTAAGGGATCAAAAGTAGTTTTATGGTGGTAGAAAATCGTTTGTTCCTCTTCCTTTCTCTGTTTCTTTGTTTCGGCGTTAATTTCGTAGAATTTCTGAGTACTAAGTAATAATAATTGTTATATATACTTTTACTATAACCAAAAATTTGAGTTTGGCGCCTGTCTTATCTTTCTAGATAATAGACTGTAATTGTGAAGAATTAGTAAACAAAATAAATAAAACTTCCTGGCAGATTAAAACTGTGTGCCGGGCCGAGACTCTAACTCGGGACCTTTGCCTTTCGCGGGCAAGTACTCTACCAAGTGAGCTACCCAAGCACGACTCACGCCCCGTCCTCACAGCTTTACTTCTGCCAGTACCTCGTCTCCTACCTTCCAAACTTAACAGAAGCTCCCCTGCGAACCGTGCAGTACTAGCACTTCTGAAAGAAAGGATATTGCGGAGACATGGCTTAGCCACAGCCTGGAAAATAAATAAATCCCTGATATACCATACTTGTGGCATAAGGTTACTTGATACGTCACCAGTGAATGAACCTAAAACTGCGTTACGGGGGCACTGAGCAAAACAGAAAAGAAAATCGGTTGTCTAGAAAACAAAAAAAAAAAAAAAAAAAAAAAAAAAATATTTGACATAATATTGCACATTAAGTTCCAGTTTTTCTTGTTTGTTAGCCAGAGTACGTAGTTTCATAACGCAGTCGATCCGCTGTTCGACCAACACTCTGCATGTGTCTGCAGTCTGGAGGAGAAACGCAGCAAGTCGGGCGAAATAAACTCCTTGGCAACTTGCTACTGCAACTTTTCTGCTTACTCGACGTGGTGCAAGCGATTTTCTTTTAAGAGTTTACTCCCCCTTGCTGCAGCTGATTTATAATAATTACTAGCTAGAGGCCGCACTTCTCAGGCTGACGAGTAATTGATTTGCAAGTGAAGTTTGGAGAAGGGCGTGGTACTGGCTCGCATTTCACTTGGTAGGTGAATACACTGTTTCTGTGCAGTCTTGGTCAGACTGAAATTTTAATGAACGAACTTTTTTCCTTTTTTTGTTCTTTTTTTTTTTCTTTGTAAGGCACTACTCTAAACGCCGGAAATTAGCTCAGTGAATAGGGATTTGCGATCCGGTTGAAGTTTCGTGGGGGAGAAAAGGGGAGGGGGGATACGAACGATCCAGTCCGTGGGCGGGAGTAGTAATTAGCAGCAGTGAAAGAAGCGATTCATCCGGTCCGACTGCTGCCGCGGCTGGGACTGCAGCGCGCAGGGCTCCGTAATTAGCGGACCTGTAGTAGTGAAAGGTACCGCAGGACCGCGCCGTTCGGCTTGTCGGCTTGCCACCCGTTCAGCCAGCCCACCGTACCTGGGCTATGAACTTGGTGTCACCCTTAGGGATGGCCTGGATACTGGCCTTCGTCCAGGCACTAAGACGGAAAGCAAGCAGATGTTCAATACACGAACAAAAACTGCAACACAATGAAGCTATCATCAGGAGGGTATGACGGTATCACTCCACGAAAGGACCGTTTGCAGCGCAGACGGTAGATATTTGAGCCGGAAGACAGATGCTGATAATTCATCACGGGCGTTTGGGACCAAGGTATTTACAGTGCTGCTTAGAACACTTACGCCAACAGCGTTGCCTCAGTGGTAACACTGGTTCCCGTCAGATCACCGAAGTTAAGCGCTGTCGGCCTTGGTTAACACTTCGATGGGTGACTGACCGGGTCTATCGAGCGCTGTTGGCAAGCGGGGTGCACTCAGCTCGTGTGAGACCCACTGAGGCGCGACTCCGGACCCGCCCGAAACTGAGAATGGCTGGGAGAGCGGTGTGCTGACCACATGCCCCTCCATACCTGCATTCTTATTGTCTGAGGATAACACGGTGGTCGGTCGGTACCGATGAGCCTTCCGAGGCCTGTTCGGATGAAGTTAGAGAACTTGAAGGCTACATGGCGGATGACCCACGTAGTGGACCCGAGTATGGTGACTGAAGGACCAATGAGTGATTGGGTAAATACTTGGTCTTTCTATTTCGCAAACAATTATCCATGGAATGCTGCGAGCGTGGCATCTGCATCAATTGGAGGCTTAATCTTATTTCGTCCAACCTGAGTTACTCCTGGCGAACAAAAAGTTCAAATAACATACGGGAATGCAGCCAAGTGACGTCTTCGACAACTGCCAATATTTCGACAAGTGCATACCTTGTCATTTTCAAGGCTCAAATGCAGCAAGGAAGTGCTAAGCAAGGAAATTTAAAGTCTCCGTTTGCAGAGCATGTCCGGAAAGATAAAATACACACATTGTGAACACTAACGCTGCACACAACCAAGGTGACAGATGTCAGAAATTATCTTCAGTGAATTTTCGTTACTAATGGGTGAAGTGGTATTACATCGGTTCCTCTTGTCTTTTGACAGGGGAGAGAGCAAGATTCCAGATAGGATTTAAAGAGAAACCACCATGTCTGTTCATCAGGGCTGGAACAGTGGCAACTATTTATTTACAACTTACACATAACAGATGCATGTTTCAGAGTTTTATTGTCCTTCAGAGTAGTCACTAGCAGTGTGTATAACCCATCGACAGCGATATGGAAATCGTAGGATACCCTCTGCAGCGCCACCTTGTTGGTAGTTTGAGTGGATCGGTCTACTGCCGGGCGAACCTCTGTAATAGGCCTGAAACGAATGCCAAGAAGTGCTTCCTTCAATTTAGAAATAGCGTCGAAGTCACAAGGGCTTAAGTCCGGGAAGTGTGTTGGATGGTACAGCACTTCTCACTCCATTCGATCGAATAAACCAGTCACGACCTGCGCAATATGTGGGCCGAGCATTGTCCTGCAAAATGATGGGCGGGTCCTGAAGAAAGTGTCACCGCTTCTTTCTCGAAGCTGCTCGCGAACTTTTTCCAAAAATGAATTTTCTTTGTGATTGCTTGCACATGGTACTAAATTGTGTTTCACGTAGCTCATGATGCTAAATACATCCCCACAGTGTTTCCTTTTAACTTAAATACATTAAAGGTTGATCTAATAGTGATCCCGTCAACTTGGGCTTTTCAGTCTTTACCGAAGTTTCTTTGTTAGTCAACACATGTATAACTAAGGAGACTTCAGAATGTCACGTGGCTTTTAGACGGGCTTTACTGTGCTCTTTTTGTTTTTCAGCTGTATTTCAATGGTAATATAATATTATTTCAGACCGTTCACCGACTCCGCTGGCGTTCCTTTGTGAAATCCGCCACGTGAGGGCATGCATGCTGTTTGCTAGCCGAACTCACATTTGTAGCACACCTTCGTTTCCATTATCCACGTACACAATAAAATAAGTCGTTTCTCTGCAAATACGTTAGACGACTGGGCATACAACGATCCTTTCCTTATCCGTTATCCGAGTCCTCTGTCCCCGATAAGGGTGATTAGTTTGAGTTACAGTGTGATGTTTTCTTGTGTTCAGCGGGTACAGGGCTTGAAAATTGTAATTCAGTAAATAAGACTATCGTGTGCATGATTCATACGAATACATATTGACATGGTTTCACTCTCAATCATTTACTACTAGCTTAACGTTTCCCTTTTCTTAACTGATCCTATGGAAAAAATAGGGAGCGACTCGCTGTTCTTGTACGTCAATAGCTGCAATCAAGAAATACATATCCTTTGTAGTCTCATACACGAATAGCGATCGAGCAAACGATATTTTTTTGAGCTAGAGACCTGTTCGCATCTTTCGAAACGGCCTCTTTCCCTTTTCTTAACTGATCCTATTAAAAAAATAGAGGGTGACTCGCTATTCTTGTACGTCAGTAGCTGCAATCAAGAAATAAATATCTTTTGTAGTCACATACACGAATGGCGATTTAGCAAACAATTTTTCCTGTGCTAGAGACCGGTTCGTATCTTTCGAAACGGCCTGTGGCAAATGTTTAATAATCGATTAATAATGATAACGCAGTCAACAACCTGAAGGATGTTTCGAATATCACCACATTTTATAAGGAGGTACTGAGCATATTGAAAGCAAAGCACTTCTGTTTTTATGTAAGATCGTAAACGGGTAATAAACCATACATTGAGGTATTATCTTTGGTCACAATGACTACGTTTGAGAACCGTCACTGTTTGGAATAATTACTTATTTGTATTTCCTGCTACCAGTCACTTTTATTTATTTTACGTTTAATTAAACATATTGCAACGCGTTTCTAGCATGTTCTGCTCATCTTAAGAATATAAAAACAGCCTACAGAAATGCCTGATGCAGCACTGAATGCAGCAGACCTACATCTTCAAGCCTTATTCCCTCCTAACACTATTAGTTCTCGACGTTTCCACTAGGTGGCATGCACGGATGAGTTATTCCAACAGTCATAATGGAGCCGAGTAACGATGCACAGCGTGCGCGGTGTTGTTTATAGTTTCATGAACGCAAATCCGCTACTGCACTTCCGAGACACTTCACATCGAAATATCGGAAGCCACCATCTAAAAGGCAATCGTTTCACCGAAATCGGCTGTGTATCACATAGGACGACTGGTCAGGGTCACCCGCAGTCTCTGACGCAGTGTCGTGTCACAAAACGCAGCCAAATTGAACGTTTGTAAATAAAACGTGAAGATATACAGCATTCAGTGTTCTATCAAACATTTCTGTAAGTTATTTACGACTTTCAAAATTAAAGGTTACGTTAGTATTAATAATTTACAAACACCACGTATTCGGACGCCTTTCTGTTAATTGTGACTTCGTAGCGCCATACCCAATTATATTATTTCTAAGGCATTTATTATTCTCGAGTTTTCTAGCTCCTTGAGTGTTCTGGTTATACCAGAACTAATTGTACTGTCGGAGATGTCCGACAGAACAGACACCACACATATAATGAAGTACAGTACATGCGCCTTGTGGTAACGATAACTTCAGTGCGGGTGCACACTACATCTGAACTTTCGCGGGAATCAGGAAAAGCTACAAGAAAGGGAGATAATAGACAGTGGACGCTACATATGTGTTGTGGGACAAGGTGGGAATTTGGATTAGAGGGGAAGCGTGCCCGGAGAGCCGAAGCGCTTAAGACGACCGCTCGCGTAAATCGAGAAATCTGCCTTCGAGTCCCGTCCGACACAAATTTTCACTTGTCGCCACTGAATGTCATTCAGCTCCTAATTGCTACCGACATCCCATGCAACTTCACCACCATACCACAGTTCATCAAGAGTAGGGACTGGCATACTGTGACGAGTCATTTGCTCGGCCACCATTGACCAGACGTTTGCAATTGGTGAGAGATCTGCAGAATGTGCTGGCCAGGGCAGCAGTTGAACATTTTCTATATCCAGAAAGGCCCGTACAGGACCTGCAACATGCGGTCGTGCATTATCCTGCTGAAATGTGGGGATTCGCAGGGATCGAATGAAGGGTAGAGCCACGGGTCGTAACACATCTGAAATGTAGCGTTCACTGTTCAAAGTGCCGTCAATGCTAACAAGAGGTGACCGAGACGTGTAACCAATGGCACCCCATACCATCACGCCGGGTGGTACGCCAGTATGGCGATGACGAATACACGCCTCCAATGTGCGTTCACCGCGATGTCGTCAAACACGGATGCGACCATCATGATGATGGATTCATCCGAAAAATGACGTTTTGCCATTCGTGCACCCAGGTTCGTCGTTGAGTACACCATCGCAGGAGCTCCTGTCTGTGATGCAGCGTCAAGGGTAACCGCAGCCATGATCTCCAACCTGATAGTCCATGCTGCTGCAAACGTCTCGAACTGTTCGTGCAGATGGTTGTTGTCTTGCAAACGTCCCCATCTGTTGACTCAGGGATCGAGACGTGGCTGCATGATCCGTTACAGCCATTGGGATAAGATGCCTGTCATCTCGACTGCTAGTGATACGAGGCCGCTGGGATCCAGCACGGCGTTCCGTATTACCCTCCTGAACCCACCGATTCCATATTCTGCTAACAGTCATTGGATCTCGACCAACGCGAGCAGCAATGTCGTGATGCTGTAAACCGCAATCGCGATAGGCTGCAATCCGACCTTTATCAAGGTCGGAAACGTGATGGTATGCATTTCTCCTCCTTACACGAGGCATCACAAGAACGTTTCACCAGGCAACGCCGGTCAACTGCTGTTTGTGTATGAGAAATCGGTTGGAAACTTTCCTCATGTCAGCACGTTGTAGGTGTCGCCACCGCCGCTAACCTTGTATGAATGCTCTGAAAAGCTAATCATTTCCATATCACAGCATCTTCTTCCTGTCGGTTAAATTTCGCGTCTGTAGTACGTCATCTTCGTGGTGTAGCAATTTTAATGGCCAGTAGTGTACATTGCCCTTTGGCTGTGTAAAGAACGTTAGCTTGTAAGTTAATGGGATCAAAAGATACGGCCATTCATGTCACACATTTTGGTACTCTCAAACTCATCCATTTACTTCCCGTTGTCCTAGAACCATGAAATTTGGGAAGAAGGAAGGTTTCACACTACAAGAAAGGAAAAAATCAGAAAATTGTTAATTTGTTATTATATCGTGCGAAAAAATATTTCATTTTTTATTCATTATCCCCATTCACATTTGAAATTGAGACCTTCTCGAAAGTCTTGGAACCACGGGACCCATACCTTGCCAGGATCAATGTTGATAACAGACAAAGATTGTCGAGATTGTCCGTTACCGGACTGGATGTACTGCCTATACACACAATTATGTTGCTACGGAACCCTCAAAGCGTCCCTCCTAATCCCACTTGGCCAATTATTGTTATTTTGTACAGCATTTTTTTTTGACACCTGCAACTGTCTATACTAGTCAGTTGAACGAACAAAATCTTACACTACCTGTTTCGCTCTCTAGAACATTCTGACATGCTCATAACGCGCTGCAAAAGGCAGACAACAAACTCTTAAGATAAGACACCAACAGTGAGGGGTGGGGATGGGAGGGGTGGGGAGAGGGGGAGGGGGCGGTAGACGTCATCAGTCTCTTCTGAATGGTTTGACACGGCACGCTGCTAATACTTCTGTTGTGTCAAAGTCTTGATTTCAGGGTAACACACCCGACATCTTCAATTATCTGTTACATTTATCCAATCTCTGTGGGTCCCTACAACCAACTCAAATATCGTGGAAGTTACTCCTTTATGTCTTAACACTTGACCTGTCATCCACTCACTTCTTGTTGTCAATGTTTTCCGAATGTTCTTCTCCTTGCCGATTCACCGGTGAACCTCCACATTTTTGTCTCATTATCCCACCAAATTTTCAACATCCTTCTAAAACACCACATCTCAAACGCTTAGATTCTCTTCTGTTCCGTTTTTCCCACAGTCCATAACTAAGTTCCATACAATGTTATGTTCCAAACGTACATTATCAGAAATTGTTTCTTCAAATTAAAGTCTATGTTTGATACTACCGAGATTCTTTTGGCCAAAAATGCCGTCTTTCGCGTGTGATAATCTGCTGTTTACGTCTTCGTTGCTTCATCCGTCGTGGGTTACTTTACATACAACGTAGCAGAACTCCTTTACTCTGTGCCCCCGCCCCCCCCTCGTTTTGATATTAACTTTATTGCTAATATAATTTACGCTACGCTACTCCTCATTAATTTCGTCATTCTTTGGTTTTCTCTCAATCCATAGTGTATGTTCATTACACTGTTCATCCATTCAACAGATCTTGCAGTTCATCGTCACATTCACTGTACCTGTACATTCCATCCAAGCTCTGTTTGACTCAATGCCCAGGTGTATCAAGGCCGTTATTATGGCCAGAGGTGGTTGTTCTGGGTACTGATTTCTCAGGATCTATGCACCCAAATTGCGTGAAAATGTAATCACATGTCAGTTCTAGTATAATATATTTGTCCAATGAATACCCGATTATCATCTGCATTTCTTCTTGGTGTAGCAATTTTAATGACCAGTAGTGTACTTCAGCACATGACATAAATTTTAACTAGATACATCTACCTGTTCCTACGAAAATGGGATCTTAGCAGTGAGACAGACACACATACAGACAAAGAATGCAAAAAAAAAATCATGTAATACAATTACAAATTAACGATTTTCGGATGTTTTTCCCTTCGCTGTGCCGTGAAACCTTGCGTGTAACCAAATTTCGTGATTCTAGGCTGACGGGAAGTACCATATAGGTTTTGATGAATGAAATTGCGAGTGTCTGGCTATATGACGTGTATGGCCGTATCGTTTATTGCATGGACTTAGATTTCAATTTTTCACACCGCCAAGGGAACGCAGATCTCAGTATGAGACACAAATTTCAACTTGCTACGTCTACCCGTTCCTGAGAAAAAGGGTTGGTGGTTCAAATGGTTCTGAGCACTATGGGACTTAACAGCTGTGGTCATCAGTCCCCTAGAACTTAGAACTACTTAAACCTAACTAACCTAAGGACATCACACACATCCATGCCCGAGGCAGGATTCGAACCTGCGACCGTAGCAGTCGCGCGGTTCCGGACTGCGCGCCTAGAACCACGAGACCACCGCGGCCGGCAGAAAAAGGGTTTTTAACAGTCGGACACACAGACAGACAGACAGAGGACAACAAAGTGATCCGCTAAACGGTTCCGTTTGTACCGATTGAACCCTGGGAGGTTTAAATTTAACTGGGATTAACTTCTTGTATTTCACCATCCGGAGCCGAGGATGTGAACCAGAGACTTGCGTACCATGAATACAGCAGCGTATCTGAGGAGCAGTTCTCGCCTCTCCATGCCAACAGAACTGTGTAGCTCAGGGTTATTCCGTAGCTGCTCGCTCGGGAGACGGCCGCAGCCGCTACAGCCGCCGCCGCTGCATATTTCACGGTTGAACGGCCCTCGAGATTTGTAAAGTGGGACTCTGCAGTATCACAATTGAATGCGTTTCCCCATTTCATCAGCCATTGTTACAGAATAACGAGAGCGCCCCGCTGAGAGAAAGCGCCGTTGCCGTGGCAACGGGGCGGGCGCAATCAGTCGAGAGCACTCGTAATCCTATTACGGTAACAGGATGTTACGTTCCAGGTGGAGCAGGGCGCCTTGCCCTCAGAAATGATTCAAAATGTTTTCTTTCCCCCCTCAGCCTCGACTGCGAACGTCCCTGGCTTTACGGAGCGCTGCTGAACAGATCTTCTGGAGCAGAAGAATACCTTCGAAAGGCTTCAGTACGACTACAGAGCAACGGGAAAGAAGACTAGCAAGTTTTTGCCTCCCTCTAATTACCCTTTCACGGTTTTTCTCCTTTAGAGCTAATTATACACGAAACCCTTTGCGTACAGAGCATTCCATAACTTATATCACTGTTTGGCAATCAATTAGACGGTCTTCATTAAACTCAGAGAATCTATTGCGAAAGGCTGTAAGAGCAATTTATACCTGTTGTAGTTAATTCCATGACCAAAGCGCCCCTTTACTTGCTTTGAGTTAATTCCTCTTTTGAAATAGAGCTTAAACGAATGAACGTCGCAATAACATTTTCATTCCGTATGTGTTTCAAATACGAAACACCAACAAGGAAATGTTTGGTAATGGGAAATGAAGCCTTATTAAGGAAACAGTTTTCTGTGCGTGTACGCGTGTACGTGAATCACAGTCAGTGGAAACATATGCATTAGCACGAAGGGCTTACTAGGTTGGATAAGAAGTGATTAAATCAGAAGCACTTTCTACACCGTGGAAGAAATGCCACAACCAACGATTACATTATTATTGCTGGCATTCCCTTATCAAAGAGCTTTCACATGATACTACTGATTTACTGTATATAGCCAGAGTCCTCTTCATTTAATCACTTTCTGTAGATTCCCTAAATTTTCCCTGAGTCAAGCGACTTGCTCACAGAAACTTAATAATTCAGTGTCTTTCTTTTGTGATAAGTGCCGCAAGATCATTCAACTTATATTTCGGAATAAAATTATCTTTTGCTTTTCCGGCACGCTATGATTGAGCCACTACTAGAACTGATAGCACACCGTGCAATGATCGCTGGCAGCGTTTCATAGACACACGATGTTCTCACTGCCCAGAAATCTAAATTCTGGAGCTTAGGTAGAGCAAAAGTGTAACGCAGATCTATCCATGATGCAGCAGTGGCGTTGAAAGTAGTTTATTTCGTCTGCTGTCATAGTCTATCACGCCTTCTTACAACATGCATAAATTGTAGTTTGATAGTTTCTTTATCTCTTTGATCTTTAACGAAATGAGCATTGATGGGCTGATATATATCTATGGAACAACAGATCTGTGCTGCGGCACGACTGTACTTTGGGCATGCTTGATATGTTTCCCTAGCAATCGCTCTGATAGTAGGGCGTTCTGTTCTGCTTCCTGGTACAAAGAACATCGGGAGGTGTGCAGAGTTACAGGAGCTGCTAAACTGACAAATATCGCAGAGAATCATAATACGCCGTGTTCGATAATTTGTTTTCCATGGTTTCTGCCCCTTCACAAAATAAATTTATTTATTCGAATGAATTGGAAATTTAAGACGACTAATTGGTAGGTATGTGGTCTCTTGTGTCAGAGAAAAGGAAAGAGTATGTTTTTGTGTGAACTACGATTACGTAAACAATAATATTTACATGTTGTAAGTAACTGGGAAACAGTCCATTAGAATAGGTAATGTTCTGATAGGTAGGAAAGTGATAAGCCAATATTTAAGGATATATCTGGCTGAGAGAAGGCCGTACAAAGACCATATTTCTGAAGTCTGTGAGATATCATCTAAGCTCATCCACAGAATAGCTACCATAGCAACAAAAAATCTCAGATCAGAAATGAATACGGTAAAATCTTACAATGTTGCCACATTTAACTCTACGCAGCATGTATGGACTTTATGGACGTTATGGGAAAACCTATGTACTAGAGAATGGGATAGTTTAGAAAAGAATCCCGAAGCAAAATGCTGGAAACGGAAAGATAGAGGCGAAGAGAAGGTGACCACTGACGTGGAGAGGAAAAGAGAATTCTGTTAATTGTGGAGGGTTGTGCAAATGTAAAAATGGATTTCACAGTAAAATAGAGGGAGAAAATCAAAATTTCATCTGGAGAGTGTAAAATGTAATGTCCAGTAGATATATAACCATTCTGGGTTGTTGAATGTGTAATGCTGCAAAACGAACCAAAGTTTCGGTTACTGATATGCGAGGACAGCTGCAGAGGTCTACGCACATACACGTGTTCTTTCAGTAAATGATTCTGAATTCTCCTTTTCACCACTAGCGGCTGATTAGCTTACAGATGGGTTCACATTTCGAACACATTCTCTATATACTCAGTTATCCCTTCGTTTTACGTTCTGAGTATCTGTTAAGAGGAAAAAGAAGAAGTACATTACATAATGAACTGTCCACTTCTCAAAGCTGCGAAGTGCCAATGCAGACAAGTGTGAATTGATATTGATCCCTTCTCGGCCTCATGGGCAGCTGAGAAATTTTTGCGATCCTTAGTGAAAGTATATACCCTACTCCTACGGAACAGATTAGGATGAACACAATCAGTTACATATGAATTAATTTCTGAGTCATTTTCCCACCTTGACAGCTTCTGATTTAGGTAGAATGTTGTGTTCGGCGCTTTTAGTAATGAATTAGCAGTCACGAACATTACTGCTCAGCGTCACTTCTATGACATAGGTTGTAATACGCTTTCAGACAATTCTGGGCCAACGATACTGCAGCATGCTATGATGGGTTACTGCCATGTAATTACCCTTCACCAGTTTCGAGTATTGTAAGAGAGATGTTCATTAACGCAAATCATTTCAAGAATATCTTGCAACATGACGCAGCGAGTAAGACATGAAATTAAGACACATTATACCAGTCAGAGCGAGGCAAATAGTTCGCCGCCGGTCGCAATCTCCCGTGGTGAAAGCGTTCCTTTCACCGCGGTGTTAGCCTTGTTATGCCTGGAAGAACGGCATCATTTACTGCCTCATTTGCGCGAAGAACGTGGCCTTCCCTGTTGCCTGTGACCTGTGCAGAAAGCAAGGTTCATGTAAGGAGAGGTGGAGCAGATTCAGGAAGTGAATTTGAGATTCAGATGATTGACGCATCCGGGCATCGAAAGGACATCCAAAATTTACGTTCAGAGGATTTTTGATAGTCCGTAAATACCGTTTATGGGAGTACGAAAACGAAGTTTTCAGCCTAAATATTCTATTATAAAATATTCTCTGCATGTTTAGAAGCTCAAATTCGAAAAAAATTTCGAGCTTCCGAAGAGGTCTATCACTGTCATCTTCAGGAATAACTGTGTGTCTCCTTTGACAAGTCTTTTCAGCAGTTGGCTGTTGTGTTGTCACGCAGACTCACCAATGCAACGAAATATTACTTTGACACCTACGATAGAGGGACCCTCGTAATGCTACCGCCATCGTTGTGATGTAAACAAATGGAAGTATTTTTGCGTATCCTTTCAGCATTAAGCACTAGCTTCCTTGCACTACTGCAGTATTGGATAATGTTTCAGTTTCTTCTGTTGCTACACATTTTGTTTTCAAAGGCGTCCTTGATGACAGATGATAAGAGGGCAGATTAGTGGAACACAAGTGTGGTGTCAAATGTAAATTTATTCTTATATGTTGGTGTGACGATTTTAGGATTGGTGGTACTGGGATCGAGAGGTGTGCGTAAAAGTTTGATCACAGTTTAACACTTCTTTATTTCCTTAAAACGACCTTAAACACAAATACTCTAGCAGGAGAAGCGACCTCCAGACTAACTTTGTTCTTTATTAATAATGAAGAAAGCAAGAAGCCAGAATCAAGAAAATGGTATCAAACAACTCTCTTAAAAGTTGGTCAGTCTTGACATAGACATTTAAAGAATTTTCTCATAATAATGAAGAAATAATTTTACACCAATAAATCTTATTAAAAATAACAAATCTTTTGCCAGGAATGGGCCTGAAAAATTTTAATTGGCCCAACCGAGCAAGAAATGAACTCAAGAAACAATGGGCCGTAGCACGTGACGATATTCGGAAACACCAAGATACACTTTGAAACGTCCCCTTAGAAAAATTAATGAATTACTGTGCTGGTAAACCTCTTACGTTATTTGATTTTCAAACTGCTGAGCAGAACTGAACGTACTCAGACATTTCGCTCTTTACTTATACTGATCAACACTAAACTGACACCCAATATTTTTAGCGCAACGCAATCTGACTTTCAATAATCCCTACAAAAGAATGGCCCTGATTAAGAATGACCTATACCATTCATGAATCACTCATCTCACAAAAATCTTCGTTACTCGAACTACTGCAATACAGCGAGCGCCACTACTGCCAGCTAAATATAAGATTCTAACTACTGAAGTCACTAACTACTGATAGGCATAGTTAGCAAATGAAAGATTTTGATACAGAACAAACAATGTATTTATCTTAATAGTGTTCAAAAGTCATCCACCACTGCTGGCGGCTCACCTCCAACTGCGCAACGCTACGCGCTGTTAACATCCAACTGCCCAACACTACAATAGAGAATATTACAACAATGCAAACCAGCCACTGACTGCACACAGCACAGTCAGTGATTTTCATATAGAGCGCTACATGGCGTTACCAACATAAGAACCTAAACAGTGTATTGCTTTCAAATCTGTGCTGAAAAGGGCACAAACATTACACATTGAACCCCAAAAGCACTAACACAGGAAATCGATACCACCAAAACAAGTGCAAGAAATAATCGATATTCTGAAAAATCAATTGACAAACTATCATACAAAGTACAGGCCAACATCAGTAACACAAGCACCACAGACAAACATCTGACACTGTACATATACTCGAGCGCCAAAGAAACTGGCATAGGCATGCGTATTCAAATACAGAGATACGTAAACAGGCAAAATACGGCGCTGCGGTCTTCAACGACTATGTAAGAAAAGTGTCTGGCGCAGTTGTTACATCGGTCACTGCTGCTACAATGGCAGGTTATTAAGATTTAAGTGAGTTAGAACGTGGTGTTACAGTCGGCGTAGGAGCGATTGGACACAGCATCTCCGAGGTAGCGATGAAGTGGGATTTTCCCTTACCACCATTTCACGAGTGTACCGTGAATATCAGAAATCCCGTAAAACATCAACTCTCCGACATCACTTCAGCCGGAAAAATATCCCGCAAGAACGGGACCAATGACGACTGAAGAGAATCGTTCAACATGACAGATGTGCATCCCCTCCGCTAATTGCTGCAGATTTTAGTGCTGGGTCATCAACAAGTGTTCAGTGTGCGAACCATTCAACGAAACGTAATCGGTATGGGCTTTCGGAGTCGAAGGCCCACTCGCGTATCCTCAATGACTGCACGACACAAAACCTTAGGCCTCGCCTGGGCCCGTCAACCCCGACAATGGGTTGTTAATGGCTGGAAACACGTTGCCCGGTCGGACGAGTCGCGTTTCAGATTGTATCAAGCGGATGGACGTGTACGGGTATGGAGGCAACCTCATGAATTCATGGATCCTGCATGTCAGCAGAGGATTGTTCAAACTGTTGGTGGCTCTGTAATGTGTGGGGTGTGTCCAATTGGAGTGATATGGGACATTTGATATACGTCTAGATACGTCTCTGACAGGTGACACGTACGTAAGCATCCTGTCTGTCACCTGCATCCATTCGTGTCCATTGTGCATTCTGACGGACTTCGGCAATTCCAACAGGACAATGCGACACCCCAAGCGTCCAGAATTGCTACATAGTGGCTCCAGAACACTTGTCTGCTACCCAGAAATGAACATTGTTAAGCATGTCTGGGATGCCTTGCAACGTGCTTTTCAGAAGAGATCTCTAACCCGTCGTACCCTTTCGAATTTATGGACAGCCCTGAAGCACTACTTCAGACATTAGTCGAATCCATGCCACGTCGTGTTGCGACACTTCAGCGCGCTCGCACAGGGCCCTACACGATATTAGGCAAGTGCCCCAGATTCTTTGGCTCTTCAGTGTATATTCACAAGCATTTCTATTTAGGCATAGAATCACATAAAGTTGCTTACTTATTTAGAAACACCAATATTAAAATTTCTTTCTCCACAAACAACAAACTGGGACGCCAATTATCTCACACACTAAACATACACATTCCAGTAACAGAACAAAGTGGAGTGAATAAATTACTGTGTAACAGCTGCCCTGCATGTTACGTAGGCAATACAGGAAGAACTTTCCATACATGTTACGAAGAACGCACGGATGCCTTTACACTTAACCACTTCGACAAATCTGCAATAGCTAACCACATGTATCTTATCAGACACAGACTAAGTGACATCCTAACAGCGTAACTGTACCCCACATAGAAAACAATGGTAAAACATTTGATCTGCTAGAGCAATTAGAAATAATGTTACGTAAAAAAAAGCTACTTGAATGAACAAACAGAATTTAGCAGTCGTAATTTTATCAGTAATTTTAAAAGTTAATTTTTTCCTACAGAAGCAAGTATTTAATAATTCAACCATTTCACAAAATATGGGCACATTTACTACATTTACAAATATCTGTATTATTAAGGGCATCTATGTAAATAACAATGTAACACCTTGTAAATAACGTCTATGCCTTTGTAAAAATACAGCATCTCCATAGTCGAAATTCTTTGACTTGTTTTGAGTTGTATTCTAAAATGTTCTGTGTCAAAATGTTTTGCAAATTTGCTGTTTAATTGAAAGTGTATATTTGTACATAAACATTCTCCAGATACCTACACCTGCTACTAAGTTACTTCTCGATGCGTCATACTTTTATAAACTTATTTTTCATATTATGGCATCTGTAATACAACAATCTACCCCCATGAACCATGGACCTTGCCGTTGGTGGGGAGGCTTGCATGCCTCAGCGATACAGATAGCCGTACCGTAGGTGCAACCACAACGGAGGGGTATCTGTTGAGAGGCCAGACAAACGTGTGGTTCCTGAAGAGGGGCAGCAGCCTTTTCAGTAGTTGCAGGGGCAACAGTCTGGATGATTGACTGATCTGGCCTTGTAACACTAACCAAAACGGCCTTGCTGTGCTGGTACTGCGAACGGCTGAAAGCAAGGGGAAACTACGGCCGTAATTTTTCCCGAGGGCATGCTGCTTCACTGTATGGTTAAATGATGATGGCGTCCTCTTGCGTAAAACATTCCGCAGGTAAAATAGTCCCGCATCCGGATCTCCGGGCGGGGACTACTCGAGAAGATGTCGTTATCAGGAGAAAGAAAACTGGCGTTCTACGGATCGGAGCGTGGAATGTCAGATCCCCTAATCGGGCAGGTAGGTTAGAAAATTTAAAAAGGGAAATGGATAGGTTAAAGTTAGATATAGTGGGAATTAGTGAAGTTCGGTGGCAGGAGGAACAAGACTTCTGGCCAGGTGACTACAGGGTTATAAACACAAAATCAAATAGGGGGAATGCAGGAGTAGGTTTAATAATGAATAGGAAAATAGGAATGCGGGTAAGCTACTACAAACAGCATAGTGAACGCATTATTGTGGCCAAGATAGATACGAAGCCCACGCCTACCACGGTAGTACAAGTTTATATGCCAACTAGCTCTGCAGATGATGAAGAAATTGAAGAAATGTATGATGAAATAAAAGAAATTATTCAGATATTGAAAGGAGATGAAAATTTAATAATCATGGGTGACTGGAATTCGTCAGTAGGAAAAGGGAGAGAAGGAAACGTAGTAGGTGAATATGGATTGGGGGTAACAAACGAAAGAGGAAGCCGCCTGGTAGAATTTTGCACAGAGCATAACCTAATCATAGCTAACACTTGGTTCAAGAATCATAAAAGAGGATTGTATACATGGAAGAAGCCTGGAGATACTGACAGGTTTCAGATAGATTATATAATGGTAAGACAGAGATTTAGGAACCAGGTTTTAAATTGTAAGACATTTCCAGCGGCAGATGTGGACTCTGACCACAAGCTATTGGTTATGAACTGTAGATTAAAACTGAAGAAACTGCAAAAAGGCGGGAATTTAAGGAGATAGGACCTGGATAAACTGAAAGAACCAGAGGTTGTACAAAGTTTCAGGGAGAATATAAGGGAACAATTGACAGGAATGGGGGAAAGAAATACAGTAGAAGAAGAATGGGTAACTTTGAGGGTTGGAGTGGTAAAGGCAGCAGATGAGCAAGTAGGTAAAAAGACGAGGGCTAGTAGAAATCCTTGGGTACAGAAGAAATATTGAATTTAATTGATGAAAGGAGGAAATATAAAAATGCAGTAAATGAAGCAGGCAAAAAGGAATACAAACATCTCAAAAATGAGATCGATAGGAAGTGCAAAATGGCTAAGCAGGGATGGCTAGAGGACAAATGTAAGGATGTAGAGGCTTATCTCACTAGGGGTAAGATAGATACTGCCTACAGGAAAATTAAAGAGACCTTTGGAGAAAAGAGAGCCACTTGTATGAATATCAAGAGCTCAGATGGAAACCCAGTTCTAAGCAAAGAAGGGAAAGCAGAAAGGTGGAAGGAGTATATAGAGGGCCTATACAAGGGCGATGTTCTTGAGGTCAATATTATGGAAATGGAAGAGGATGTAGATGAAGATGAAATGGGAGATAAGATACTGCGTGAAGAGTTTGACAGAGCACTGAAAGACCTAAGTCGCAACAAAGCTCCGGAAGTAGACAACATTCCATTAGAACTACTGACGGCCTTGGGAGAGCCAGTCCTGACAAAACTCTACCATCTGGTGAGCATGATGTATGAGACAGACGAAATACCCTCAGACTTCAAGAAGAATATAATAATTCCAATCCCAAAGAAAGCAGGTGTTGACAGATGTGAAAATTACCGAACTATCAGTTTAATAAGTCACAGCTGCAAAATACTAACACGAATTCTTTACAGACGAATGGAAAAACTGGTAGAAGCCGACGTCGGGGAAGATCAGGTTGGATTCCGTAGAAATATTGGAACACGTGAGGCAATACTGACCCTACGACTTATCTTAGAAGCTAGATTAAGGAAAGGCAAACCAACGTTCCTAGCATTTGTAGACTTAGAGAAAGCTTTTGACAATGTTGAAGGTGGCAGGGGTAAAACATAGGGAGCGAAAAGTTATTTACAATTTGTACAGAAACCAGATGGCAGTCATAAGAGTCGAGGGAAGCAGTGGTTCGAAAGGGAGCGAGACAGGGTTGTAGCCTCTCCCCGATGTTGTTCAATCTGTATATTGAGCAAGCAGTAAAGGAAACAAAAGAAAAATTCGGAGTAAGTATTAAAATCCATGGAGAAGAAATAAAAACCTTAAGGTTCGCCGATGACATTGTAATTCTGTCAGATAGCAAAGGACTTGGAAGAGCAGTTGAACGGAGGATATAAGATGAAGATCAACAAAAGCAAAACAAGGATAATGGAATGTAGTCGAATTAAGTCGGGTGATGCTGAGGGAATTAGATTAGGAAATGAGACACTTAAAGTAGTAAAGGAGTTTTCCTATTTGGGGAGCAAAATAAGCAAAATAACTGATGATGGTCGAAGTAGAGAGGATATAAAATGTAGACTGGCAATGGCAAGGAAAGCATTTCTGAAGAAGAGAAATTTGTTAACATCGAATATAGGTTTAAGTGTCAGGAAGTCGTTTCTGAGAGTATTTGTAAAGAGTGTAGCCATGTATGGAAGTGAAACGTGGACGATAAATAGTTTAGACAAGAAGAGAATAGAAGCTTTCGAAATGTGGTGCTACAGAAGAATGCTGAAGATTAGATGGGTAGATAACGTAACTAATGAGGAGGTATTGAATAGAATTGGGGGGAAGAGGAGTTTGTGGCACAACTTGACAAGAAGAAGGGATCGGTTGGCAGGACATGTTCTGAGGCATCAAGGGATCACCAGTTTAGTATTGGAGGGCAGCGTGGAGGGTAAAAATCGTAGAGGGAGGCGAAGAGATGAATACATTAAGCAGATTCAGAAGGATGTAGGTTGCAGTAGGTACTGGGAGATGAAGAAGCTTGCACAGGACAGAGTAGCATGGAGAGCTGCATCAAACCAGTCTCAGGACTGAAGACCACAACAACAACAACAACAACAACAACAACAACAATACAACAATGTGATCTTGCTTGGCCCAGAATTAAACGAAACATCAACTTGATGTAGACTGTCAAAGAACCTGAACATGAGCCCGCAGGACTCGAAATGCATCGTGCCTTTTTTAGTTACCTAAGAACCTGTGTTCCTTCCAGACGATATTCAATTGTTTCCTGAAGATGGTCTTATAATCTTAAAACTAGTTTGAAATAAGTAAAAATCAGTAGAACAAAGACATTGTATCCTAATGTTTAGTTACCTAAGAACCAGTGTTCCTTCCAGGCGATATTCGGTTGTTTCCTGAAGATGGTCTTATAATCCTAAAACTAGTTTGAAATAAGTAAAAATCAGTAGAACACAAACATTATACTCGTTATTCAACCTTAAATATGGAATTGTTCTACCAAGAAGTAACGGAAGAATCCATAAATAAAATCATAACTTATCATTTCAAGGATCTTGTGAAGATTTCGACTCACAGGAAATATTGGTCTTAGACCAGTAAAGAGTCAAGTGAGATTGTAAACTCAAACAGGACGGATAGCTGCATGGATAAATGCTACGATGACTGCAAGACACTTGTTTCTAGAGCTTCCACCTACTTCAGAAGCTGCATTTTCCTAATAAACTGTATGTATGAGACTCATATTAATTGTTCCACATGAGAACCTCAAGTAGTATATACCTTAGAGCTGAGGCTTACATTGCTGACCATAGGAATACTGCCGACACCCATATGTACAGTGATGTACGGTAACTACAAGCGCGATCTTTTATAGGTGCAGTTGGTCCAGATTTCGTCTTATAGACATCAATCAACATCCGTAGTTGCTCTGATGAACAACTTTCTCGCTGTTCAAATCAACCAACACAAGAAACTGGAGAAATGCTGTCGGTCTACCAGGAAGACGGCTTATAAAACACGTCCCATCTTAGAATATCCCTAAGTTTTTTAGACCCGCACCATAAAGGACTGACAAGGTATGTTGAACGCATACACAGAAGGACAGCATTAATAGCACAGTCTTAACATACGCAGTTGTGACACTCACTCAATGAAAATTCTTCCCATCTAACAGGTGGAACGATACTAGCGCCCCTAGCGACGAGAAACCCAGCTGTAGAATTAAAGTTTGTTTATCTACTCAATAACGGAACGGAGAAACGTGAAATGAAACACCACTGCTATTCTCTACATATGCAAATAGTGCCTGACAAGGTGAGCAGCAATTTACTTCTGTTTACTAATGACGCTGTGATGTGCAGGAAGATTTTGTCGTTGAGCAACTCTGGGAGGAAACGAGAAGACTTCGAATTTCTAGTCGGCGTGATGAGTGGCAGCTTGCTCTATGAAAGTTAATTTAGGTAAATGGGAAAAACAATCCTGTAATGAAAAGATATGATCGTATGGAATTGTTGGCTGGGAGGTTCCATTCGGGGAAGTTTGGCCGCCGAGTGCAAGTCTTTCTTCAGTTGACGCCACATTGGGCTACTTGTGTACCGGTGATGAGAATGGAATAATGATGAGGACAACACGATCGGAGAAATTTCAAATCCGGCTGGGAATCGAACGCAGGCCCGCTGCGTGGGAGGCAAGCACGTTACCACTTACAGTTAGTTGCATCTGTTCGTGGCGTTCGTCCCCTGACGCCCGTTGAAGTTCATTGGTAATCCATTCACTCAGTTTTTTATTACAGAGGGCAGCTAACCCTCTGACCGTTGAGCTAGCGTGCGGACATCTTTGTGGGGATGAAATTACGATGATTAGGACAACACAATACCCAGTCCCTGAGCGGACAAAATCTCCAACCCAGCCGGGAATCGAACCCGGACCTTTAGGACTGACATTCTGTCGCGCTGACCACTCAGCTAAGCAGGCGGACAATCCCCTGTTGTTAATAGTGTGGTACTTGACACAGTCACGTCGTTTAAATATCTAGGTGTAACGTTGAAAAGCGATGTGAAATGGTACGAGCACGTCAGGACTGTAGTAGGAAAGGCGAATGGTCGACTTCTGTTCATAGGGAGAATCTAGGAAAATGTGGTTCATCTGAACCAAGTCTCCGCAATGTCCTTTCTTGCAGGAGTGCTAGTCGTGCAAGGTTCCCAGAAGAGCTTCTGTGAATTTCGGAAGGTAGGAGAAGAGGTACTGGCGGAACTAAAGCTGTGAGGAAGGGTCGTCAGTCGTGTTTGGGTAGCTCAGATTGCAGTCTGCCGCCGGCAGTGCTGCGAGATGGTCACGCTCCAGAGCGCTGCAGGCGAGGCGCGCACCATACGTTTGTGTTTACTTCGACCGCTGTTAAGTGCCGTTTTCCTTCTAGACCACCATAGCGTACAACTATCGGAAGAAGACATTACGTTTCAACTTTTGTTCAGACCTCGCCCGACCCAAGGCCCTGGAGGTAGAACCATTTATTCGCGACGAAGTTAAAATACAACCAATGGATCTAATTGGTATCCACGTCAAAATGATCAACGATGCGGCGTTCGACAAGGTGCTTCAAGAGGTAAAACGTGGACTGCGTTTCTGTCATTTCGACGGCAGCGTCGGACCCGTTACCGTCGATCACGCAGGTCTCTGTACACGAACGATGAGGATCTTCGAACTGCCGTTCGAACTACCTGCAGACGTCGTCATCGCGGTGCTCCGTCCCTATGGCAACGTTCTGGAACATGTCACCGAACGACGGGTACAATTTCAAATCTATCCAGTTTTAAACGGTGTCAGACAGGTCGGCATCGAGTTGCAGAAACACGTGCCTTCCTATCTACGTATCGGAGGCTACAGAGCCATTATACTGTACGACGGCCAACCTCGGACCTGTACCGGTTGCGGGAAAGAAGCTCATTTACGGTCTGAATGCATTCAACGGCGTGTCGCGCAGCTCCCGTTGTCGGAAGCGTCCGTCACACCCATGATGACCGCCCTGCCGGTCACTTACTGCAGCGGCTCTCGCCACGTCTACAGTTTCGTCCAGTCCGTCGCCCGGTCCCTCCGATCGGCACGTCCCACCGTCCCAGTCAGACGGTGCAGACGCCCACCTGACAACTTTGCCGCCGAACAGGCTCCCGCACCGGACGCTGAGGAGACCAGTACTTCTTCACAACACCTGTTTCATTGTATCCACCGACGCCTTCGAACCAGGTCGGCCCTCCTCCTTGCCGTCGTCCGACACTGAGAAACACGTGCGCAAACAACGCTCGCCACGTGGGCGGAAACGCCGCCGCCGTTCACCCACGGGCCCTCAAAGCGTCGCCACCCAAGACGACGAAGACGACACCCAACCAGCCGACATTTCCACGCAGAGGTCGGCGGACAGCTTTCACTATGAATAAGGCGTTTATCAGGACAGGACCACCATGGAGGTCGCCGCGCACAATAAACGATAGGTGCGCAGGTTGAGACGCCTGTCTCTCCGCCGACAGCTCTAGATCTCTCTCACCACGCTGCAATTCCCATGGACACTGAACAGCCCCACGGCACAGGAGCATGAGCCGACGACGTTGAGGACGGTATGCCCCTCCTCCGGATGAATTGACTCCCCCGGACGAGGCTGCCTGTTAACATCAAAAGCGAGGCACTGCAGCAAGTGGGACGGGACTTCCTGTCGGTGCCCTCCTCACACTCCCATTGATGGTGGTAGATACGCATCCACCACAGCAAACGTACCGGTTCGCTACACTGAACATCAACATGATTGGTACTGCACCCAAGCTGCAGCTCCTATGTGACACTCTTCGGGCCTCTGACGTCGGCGTCGCCGTTCCTCAGGAAGTACGGGTTGCCACACTACCACCGGTCTACGGCTACGACTCATAAACGTCCACATGTGATCAATCAGGGCGTGGAGTGGCTTTCTACATACGCAAAGGAATCCCACTCAGGGACACGACAATCCTTCTCTCTGGTAGGGGCATGGCTGTTACCATCTTCGACACGCGCGTCACCAATATCTACGCTCCGTCTGGCTCCAGGAACCGTCGGCAGCGGTCCACTTTCTTCGGACATGACGTGGCGCCCCTGTTTTCTGGACGCTATGATCGCCTTATCATGTGAGGCGATTTCAACTGCGTCCTCCATCCGCAGGACCAAGTGCCTGGTTATTCGCCAAGCCAGGCGCTACTCACCTTAATCGAAGATTTTCATCTAATGGACGTTTGGGAGAAAAATCATGGCAATACCCCCGGTTGTACCCATTATACAGCACATTCTGCGAGCAGACTGGACCGGTTTTATGTCTCTGCCCACCTTGGCAACGAAGTCTCCCAAGCAGAACGATGGCCCCTTGCATTTTCGGACCATTGCGCCGTCATTTGCTCCCTGGCTTTGCCACCTCAGTCAGTACGGCGCAGCAGAGGTTACTGGAAGCTTAATGCCTCCCTACTTAATGATCCACACTGCCGACAATGCATTGCCACTACATGGGCGTCTTGCGAAAGACGCCTCCCGCGGTACACATCCACGTTCCATTGGTGGCTCAAATGTGCCAAACCTGCGATTAGAAAGGTCTGCATGCAGTGTGGCAAGGAAGCAGCAGCATGGCATCGAGACACCACAAATTTTCACCAAGCCGTCCTCCGTGTGCTCGATGCACTCTCTCCATCACCTGAAACCCATAGGGAACGACAGCGTACTAAAGCTCGCCTCCTCTCTCCAACGTGCACGACTTCATGGTGTCGTATTGTGTTCCCGACGACAGGACCTCCTCCATGACGAAACGCCATCCAAAATCCATGCCGCATCCGACCATCGTCGTCGACGTAGACTTTTCGTTCCGACCATCACGACCTCCGACGGTGTTCAGCACACAACACAGGTGGCAGTGGTGTCTGTCTTTGGTGAACATTGTCGCCAATTTTATGACGATGAACCGATGGCAACGCCAATTTGTGATGATCTCCATCCTCCCCCTGATCGGACCCTCACCGTAGCAGAGTCAACGTCCATGATGTCTGCAATCACCGCAGAAGATGTGGTAGATGCGATCAACAAGGGGGCCAAGAACAAATCAGCAGGACCGGATGGTCTCCCCAAGGAGTTTTACCGGGCGTTCACCACGTTAATGATTCCTCGCTGGACGGAAATGATTCAGGAACACCCATTTTTTTGTATTAGAATATATTGCTACAAAAAGTTTCACGATAAAAATTTTGAAAGGGAATGCATAAGTACTTCAGTTAATAAAATACCTATTAAGCTGCATTATAAAGCCTGGAATTACCGTATTTCGTGATACAGATGTGCAGTGTCTCCAACAAGCAGATACACTGAGTAAATTTTTGAACATCATTTGTATGTCTATAGCAAATGAATAACTAGTCAGTAACCTACCAGGGAATTAGATTTTATACACAGGACCCTCATCATGTATATTAATTGTCAATGTGATTTCATCACTTGTGGGACTGAACCACATGTTACATGGTGTGTCACCACTTGTAACCTCCCCGCAAAATTTTCAATGACAATATTTAAATGTTAACGAGAATAGAAGCAAGTGTAACCTCCCAGCAATTAAATTTAATGACAACGACAATAAATCAGAACTAGCAATCTGAGCCATGTGTAAGCTCCCCACAAAAATGAAAGTCAATTCAATAAAAAATGAAATCTCAGTGACAATGAAAACGCAAATAGACCGAAATGTCGATCTTAGGCCCTGTTCTTACCTCAGTAAAATTGCATCTGCTCTTATTTTTCGCCATAGCTTGGAGGAAATGCAGCGCAAAAATTCTTTGAACTTAAGTAAATTTTTTCTTTAAGGAAATGCATGGGAAATTTTCTTTCAATAAAATGTTTGTTTTGTTAAAATGCTTGGTTTGAAAACAAAATTATTATTGGGGCGATTCTTGAACAAATTAATTACACTTAAGATGCATTACATTATCAGATGAGCGCAATGCTGCTTCATTACCTTATTTAAAATTTATACCTTGCCCTGAATCTTGACCAGAGGCCCATGTCGACGCCCGCCGACTCCCCACACACCACTCCGACTGTCTCTCGCGCTCTACTACATGCTCTCGCGACTCGCAACGTACAACTGAACTCTCTCGCAACTCGACCGCAACCGCAACTGACGACTCCCTACATGCAACTGAACTCTCGCGCGGTCAAGCGCAGACTAGCAACGATAAATAACTCTCTGGTCAGAGATTCTGTCATGCCTCGCCATCGCTGGTACTGAATACATGAATACATACGCGTTTCACACTTTATTATACTCTATTTTAATTTTGATTTAAATTTTGTATTAATTTCAAGTTTTAAACTTATTTATCTTGTAGATGCGAGTATGGCCGATGACTGCCAAAACCAGTCATTTCGTTTGAAGTTAGTGTGACTGCGCCGGAATATAAATTATTTTCTGTTTCACCCGGCACAGCTTTCTCTAGTAATTAAGATACACACAGTTAAGCCTATTGTCCCTGTAGCTGAATGAGACCCGCAAGTAGATGACTGAACCACGAGTTATTCTGTTATCGGTGCGGCCTACTTCCTGCAGTCGATCGCTGACAAATGTTGCATTTTGCACGGAACTTGATTCGACAAGCGGTGAACGTGTGCAGGTGGGAGAGCGGGTTTTCGGCGGGAGTGATTTATGCCCCGACGCTGGGGTATGCGGCTGCACAGGCGCCGCCGGCCGTGTTGGTGTCGGCAGCGGCAGCCGTCCAGCGGCCCGGAATGGGCGCCGCGCCACGCGATGGCTATCTGCTCGGAGCGCGCCCGCCCGCCTGGCGAGGCATTCCCGCCAGGTGTGCGCCGTGTGGGACTACCGCAGCCGTGGCGGCCACACAAGTCTCGTCTGTTTAGTAACGCTGTTTGATTTATTGACGGTGTCCAAAAGGTTGTAGGGTACATGTACGGCGTAAGCCCAGCGGACAAAAAATTAGTCATCCGCAGCAAACATCACACTAACACCGTCTAACACCACGTCTGGCGTTGCTACTGGCCTCAGTGTCGACAAGGAAGAAAGGCCGTAACTACGCTCAGGTATGCGATGTCCTGCTGAAGCACTCAAAATGCATAAATCACGTAGAAACACCAAACTGTGGAGATGTTAATTGCTACGTTTCACCTGCTGTCCCAGATAGTACCACTGGACTTGAGACTGGATGGTTTAGCGGGCAACCCACGTATACAGCCCAGTGATCACGCTTCTTCTCATCTTGGAAGACGGAAGTGTCCAAGGGACAGTCATCACGAAGAAGTAGTAGAAACCGCTACACAAGATCACCTAAAATGTTCATGTTCATCCTAATAGGAATGAGTCGACCCAAGAAGTGGTAGGAAAAATCCGCCTAAAATATCACAGAAACACTTCTGGCCTGAACTACAATTTCCACACAATGCGTGTTAAGCCTCCCCATTGGGCCGTCGGTACCCTTGCCGTCTTGCATCATTTCATAAAAATGAAATGATCGTTTGGCACTGAGGGCCTGGTGTCCCCACCCGGGGGATATCCGGCCGCCGAGTATCTAGGCTTTTCATCTGACGCCCCAGTGGGTGACTTGCGTGTCGATAATGATGATGGGGACAACACAACGCCCAGATTCCAAGCGCAGAAAATCTCCGACCCCGCTAGAGATTGAATTTGGGTCCGCTGCATAGCAGTCAGACACGCTGACCACTCAGCTACAGAGGCGGACGTCATTTCAAAAGGGGCGTCATTCTTATTTGGCTCATTCAACACGTGCAGCTTTATGGGCACAGTGTGAGCAATGGCCTTTTCTAAGTTACCCGACCTCTAGTCTCCATTACTTGCATTTCGCTTTGCAGTGGACGCATGGAAACGGAGTGAGGCACACCAGCAATCACTTACAGCAGCAGTTCCTGACAGGTTTGAAAATGACTGTCACTGACAAGATGTGGCACTTGTCTCCAGCCCCCGTCGGTTAGAATATTTTTGTGACCACTGTTCTCATGCCGTATTACAGGCTTTGCGTGGTGCACCATTCCTTATATACATATTGGACAGTCAGTGTTGGTGCACCAACACTTTGGGCTTCATTGTTGACGCGTCAAAGAACAACAGCCCCGTTCTGCCATTCGTCGGCCCATCTTGCTGCGCTTATTCCATACAATCCATTGGCAACACACACACACACACACGCGCGCGCGCGCACGCACACGCACACAAGCTGGCACATGCAGACTCATGTGAGTGTGCACTCAACCACAAACACGCGCACGCACGCACACGTCTACACACACACACACACACACACACACACACACACACACACACAAAACATACACACATACACTGCATCACTATCAGTGCCTTATATCAACAATGGAAATACCAGTCCCTCATCTACAGCGCTTAAAAGTGCCCATTGTGTCTCTTTAAGGGGTTACTAATATTTTGTCTGGAATGAAGACAGTGCTGTATGACTAAAAGCGCGGAATGATTGAAAATTTTCCGTTTTGATTGTTTTCGATGTGTTGTGTTCTTTCTGTCCGATAAGGCATCCAGTGGACAGCGTGGGGCACTCACATTCATTGTCAGATAGGTAAATTAGATCCAGCGTCACACTTCCGTTCCTTTCACAAGTATGGCTCCTTTCCCGTATGAGGAACAATGACACTGCATTTAGAATTTGGAGTCGTCTGAAGAGAGAGTTGTCCAGTGTTGTCGTTGGAGGGCAGCACAGTCGACGTGACACATTGACGCAGCATCAAGATTGGCACTGTGCTGACAGTTCATTACGCTCGAGACGGTGTCATACTGTGGACCCAATGTAAGTAAAATGGTTGTACGACCGTGCACAGCCAAGCGAAGAATATGCCTATCCTCTCGGGCTCTAGCTTCGCGACATAGAGATTCAACATGACGTGGAGCACAACGCTCCTGAATTCATTGATTCTATATTCGCATGGCGGTCGTGGGATCGCAACGACCGTAGGCAGAAGTACTGCGGAACGATAAACCGCAGTCTCGGTAGGCTGCAATGCTGCCAAATCCCCGCACGTGCTGGTAGACGTTTCTCCTTCTTACATAACACTATCGCACATTCAAATACGGTTTTTGCATAAGCTCTCCTTCATACAGAATGAAGATTTACTCCTCACAGTTAATGAAATATTCCGGGCTGTTTTGCCATGCACGGATGGATTTCACATTAAAACCCAACATTTCGACCGACATCTTCAGGGAGGATTGTAGCTTCTTTGAGTATCTGATTCACACCATGGCTCGCTACTGACTACAGCAAAATTCTGTTTATGAGTGCTCCCGCATAGTGGCGTGGCGTCACGTAGTTTGAATACCCGGCGCAACTGGCCATTGTCGGTTGCCGTTGTGCGCTATTAAATAAATCCGTGGTGGAATACTGGAACACATCTCCATCAGACCGAGCGGGGTGGCCCGGTGGGTAGTATATTGGATTCTCATTGGGAAGGACGAGACGGTCAAACCCGCGTCCGGGCATCCAGATTCGGGTTTTCCGTGATTTCTCTAAATCGCCCAAGGCAAACGTCGGGATTGTGCCTTCGAAATGGCAAGGCTAATTTCCTTCCCCATCCCTGACATAATCCAAGCTTGTGCTTCTTCTGTAATGACCTCGACATCGACAGTACGTCAAACCTAATCTTTTTTTCTTATCTTCTTCTGCACTTCGATCCAGTTGTCATTCAATTTCACGTCCTCCTCCTTCCTATTGAAATTCCTCGGGTGTTTAATGATTCGTTTGTCCTCTGTGTGTAGCCTTTCATGGTATCCACTTTTGGCTGCCAGTACTTAAGTCCTATCAAAATAAATGTGGTGGTCTCCTGGCTGCAGAGCTATCGGTCTCTCTCCTTCTACAGTTGCCCTCGTTCTCTTCTAGCATTTTTCTGACCATTCCTTTTGTAGTGATCACGTACACCTCCCCATAACTACATGGCATCCGTTCAATTACTGCTTTTCCACCAGTTTGTGAGCATCCTGGGCCAATTTTAGACGATTCTGTATCCACCAGGTGGGTTTTTAGGTTACCGTGGTATTCCGTTTTGTCAAGATATTTATGCTGTCAGTAACGTCTTAACGAAAGCCAGGAAAACTTTCAATTTCGCAAGCGCCTGTGCATTCCTATGATTTTTGCGCAATGGTCTTAACGTTCTTTTTACCTCAGTGGACGAATAACCACTCTTTAGAAGTGCATCGCTGAGGCGTTTTAATTCCGCGTCAAGCAAATCTGATTCGCAAATGTTGCTTGCTCTATCAGCCAACGTTCTGATGATGGTTCGCTTTTGTTATGGGTGGTGGTTCGGATCCCAGTGTAGGTAACTGTCCTTGTGCCTGGATTTTCTGTAAACTGTACTGTACTCAAGAGCAGTCCCACATATAAGTGGAAAAAATTTACGTAGCACGTCATAGTTTGGATTCCAGAGACGCTGGTCGAATGAGAACGCTATTTATACATTCACTTATCAAATGGTTCAAATGGCTCTGAGCACTATGGGACTTAACTTCTGAGGTCATCAGTCAGCTAGAACTTAGAACTACTTAAACGTAACTAACCTAAGGACATCACACACATCCATGCCCGAGGCAGGATTCGAACCTGAGACGGTAGCGGTCGCGTGGTTCCAGACTGTAGCGCCTGGAACCGTTCGGCCACCCCGGCCGGCACTTATCAAATGGTACATGCCTTAAATAACAATGTACCGACAGTTCGTATTTTCTATGATCTCTCTAAGACTTTCGATTGTGTTGATCATGATACTGTCTTGGAAAAGAAAACTCAAGTTTATGGATGGCTCAAATGGTTCAAATGGCTCTGAGCACTATGGGACTTAACATCTATGGTCATCAGTCCCTAGTTTTATGGAGCTGATGGGTTTACACACAGTTGGTTTGAATCATACTTGACAAATAGAATGCAAAAGGTTGGGGTGAATAGTTTGGACAATGGCGGAAAAGTAGAAAAATTTAGTGATAGTGGTAAAATCACAAATGGAGTCCCAAAGCGTTCAATTCTGGGTCAACTCCTATTCCTTATATATGTGAGTGGATTCCACTTAATGTTCAACAAGCAAAACTAGTACTTTCTGTAGACGATATTAGTGTTATAATACATCCCATTAGAGAGAAAGCTTTGAAAGAGTTAAGATTATGATATTTTCCATAGACTTATTAATTGGTTTTCTAAAAATTGACTGTCTCCAAATAAAAAAAAAAAAAAAACGCGCTGTAGGCTACATCAAATAGTCATACCAACAATTGACGCAGCATACGAGCAGGAGTCAGGAGTTCAATATGCAGTAATAAAAATTTTTGATCATTTGCCCAGTGACATAAAATGTCTGACAAGTAGTGAAGTACGTTTTAAATCTAATTTAAAATCATTTCTCTTGGACAACTCCTGTTCCATTGACGAATTTCTACCGAAAAACAGGTAACCAGTAAATAAAAAATTAAATAAAAAACCTATTTAAAGCTTAGTTGCATGATTAGGAATAAAGTGATAATGTTTTCATTAATGTCAACATAACTCATGTTTACATATCCCGTAAACTGACTCGATCCACAACATTTCGAAAAAAGAATCCTTCAAATGATCTATGGAATATGTAATTAAATAACTAACTTTTTTGTTTCTTGAAAACTAGCACATCAGGATAATGTAATCTTCCGCCTGCATCCACTTCCATAGTAAACTGAATCTTTCGATTAATCCCGCTGAGATACTTGTGAAAACGACCTGTTCCTCTCTGTCATGTATCCACAAACCAAATGTGTCATCTAAATTGCGGAACCAAATATTCGGTTTTTTGTTGACAGTTTCTATGTCTGCTCCTCGATTTTTTCCGCAAAGAAATTCGCTTTATCTAGGCTTATGAGGCTCCACGTAGCAACGCCATCCGTACCATGAACTCCTGCCCAGTTTTTGCGGTTGTGTTAAAACTTTAACCATTAATACATCCAACCATGCCAATCTGAAGTTTCATCTACATCTACATCTACATTTATACTCCGTAAGCCACCCAAAGGTGTGTGGGGGGAAGTAATATATTCGATACTTCATCCAGAAACGCACCCTCTCGAAACCTGGACAACAAGCTACACCGCGATGCAGAGCGCCTCTCTCTTGCAGAGTCTGCCTCTTGAGTTTGCTAAACATCTCCGTAATGCTATCACGCTTACCAAATAACCCCGTGACGAAACGCGCCGCTCTTCTTTGGATCTTCTCTATCTCCTCTGTAAACCCGACCTGGTACGGATCCCACTCTGATAAGCAATACTGAAGTATAGGTCAAACAAGTTTTTTGTAAGCCACCTCCTTTGTTAGGACTACATTTTCTAAGGACTCTCCCAATGAATCTCAACCTGGCACCCGCCTTACCAACAATTAATTTTATATGATCATTCTACTTCAAATCGTTCCGCACGCATACTCCCAGATATTTTACAGAAGTAACTGCTTCCAGTGTTTGTTCCGCTATCATATAAACATACAATAAAGGATCCTTCTTTCTATGTATTCGCAATACATTACATTTGTCAATGTTAAGGGTCAGTTGCCACTCCCTGCACCAAGTGCCTATTCGCTGCAGATCTTCCTGCGTTTCGCTGCAATTTTCTGATGCTGCAACTTTTTTGTATACTACAGCATCATCCGCGAAAAGCCGCATGGAACTTCCGACAATATCTACTAGGTCATTTACATATATTTTGAAAAGCAATGGTCCCATAACACTTCCCTGTGGCACGCCAGAGGTTACTTTAACGTCTGTAGACGTCACTCCATTGAGAACAACATGCTGTGTTCTGTTTGCTAAAAACTCTTCAATCCAGCCACACAGCTGGTCTGATATTCCGTAGGCTCTTACTTTGTTCATCAGACGACAGTGCGGAACTGTATCGAACGCCTTCCGGAAGTCAAAGAAAATGGCATCTACCTGGGAGCCCGTATCTAATATTTTCTGGGTCTCATGAACAAATAAGGCGAGTTGGGTCTCACACGATCGCTGTTTCCGGAGTCCATCTTGATTCCTACAGAGTAGATTCTGGGTTTCCAGAATTGACATGATACGCGAGCAAAAAACATGTTCTAAAATTGTACAACAGATCGATGTCCGAGATATAGGCCTATAGTTTTGCGCATCTGCTCGACGACCCTTCTTGAAGACTGGGACTACCTGTGCTCTTTTCCAATCATTTGGAATCTTCCGTTCCTCTAGAGACTTGCGGTACACGGCTGTTAGAAGGAGGGGCAAGTTCTTTCGCGTACTCTGTGTGGAATCGAATTGGTATCCCGTCAGGTCCAGTGGACTTTCCTCTGTTGAGTGATTTCAGTTGCTTTTCTAATCCTTGGACACTTATTTCGATGTCAGTCATTTTCTCGTTCGTGCGAGGATTTAGAGAAGGAACTGAAGTGCTGTCTTCCTCTGTGAAACAGCTTTGGAAAAAGGTGTTTAGTATTTCAGCTTTATGCGTGTCATCCTCTGTTTCAATGCCATTATCATCCTAGAGCGTGTGGTTCAAATGGCTCTGAGCACTATGGGACTTAACTTCTGAGATCATCAGTCCCCTAGAACTTAGAACTACTTAAACCTAACTAACCTAAGGACATCACACACATCCATGCCCGAGGCAGGATTCGAACCTGCTACCATAGCGGTCGCGCGGTTCCATACTGTAGCGCCTAGAACCACTCGGCCACTCTGGTCGGCCCTAGAGCGTCTGGATATGCTGTTTCGATCCACTTACTGATATAACGTAAGATCAGAACTTCCTAGGATTTTCTGTCAAGTCGGTACATAGAATTTTACTTTCGAATTCACTGAACGCTTCACGCATAGCCCTCCTTACGCCAACTTTGACATCGTTTAGCATATGTTTGTCCGAGAGGTTTTGGCTGCGTTTAAATTTGCAGTGAAGCTGTCTTTGCTTTCGCAGTAGTTTCCTAACTTTGTTGTTGAACCACGGTGGGTTTTTCCCGTGCCTCAGTTTTACTCGGCACGTACCTGTCTAAAACGCATTTTACGATTGCCTTGAACTTTTTCCATAAACACTCAACATTGTGTGTCGGAACAGAAATTTTCGTTTTGATGTGTTAGGTAGTTGAAATCTGCCTCCTATTACTCTTGCTAAACAGATAAACCTTTCTCTTTTTTATATATATTCGTATTTACTTCCATATTCAGGGATGCTGCAACGGTCTTATGATCACTGATTCCCTGTTCTGCGCTTACAGAGTTTGTTGCACGTTGCCTTCATGCCCAGCAATGTTTTGTACGAACAGTCGGCAACTGTAGTGCGTGTGTCGCAGGCAGGGCCAGCCGCGGCGAGCGCCTTTCGCTCGGCGGTGCTAGCAGGGCGTGCCCACAACAGCAGCAGCAGCAGCAGCAGCAGGCGTGGCGTGCCGCCGAGTGCACCGCCGCCTGACAAATGACGCTCTCACCACGCCAGCCGCGCCATCCCTACTCTAGAGCGAGACCGTACCATGCGCGGTTCCACAGCGCGCCTTGTTACGTCTGACGTCGTCACACAGCACGTCTCATACATCATGTAACGCTCCTTACTGCACCACACAGAGGTGGCAAAAGTCATGGGTCAGAGAAACACACGTATACAGATGGCGGTAGTATAGCGTACACGAGGTATAAAAGGACAGTACACTGGCGGAGCTGTCTTCTGTACTGATGTGAGTCATGTGAAAAGGTTTCCGACGTGAATGTCCTCGCGCGTGGGACATTAACAGACTCCTAACGTGGAATGGTGGCTGCAGCGAGACGCATTGGACCTAACTAACCTAAGGACATCACACACCGTAGCGGTCGCGTGTTTCCAGACTGTAGCGCCTAGAACCGCTCGGCCACTCCGGCCGGCCGCAGCACTTCTCCTGGAATTGTCACAGAATCCGTTGGACCCTAGACGACTCAAAAAGCGTGGCCTGGTCATAGAGTCCCGATTTCAGTTGGCAAGAGCTGATGGTAATGTTCGAGAGTGACGCAGAGCCCGCGTAGTGATGGACCCAAGCTGTGCAAGCTGGTGGTTGCTCCACAATGCTGTAGGCTGTGTTTACATGGAATGGACTGGGTCCCCTGGTCCAACCATCCCGACCGTTGACTGTAAATGGTTAAGTTCGGCTACTTGGAGACCACTTGTAGCCATTCGTGGACTTTAATGTTTGCAAGCAACTATGGAATTTTTATGGATGACGACGCGCCATGTCACTGGTTTGAAGAACATTCTACACAATTCGAGTGAATGATCTGGCCACCCACCTCGCCCGACATGAATTCCATCGAACACTTATGGGACATAATCGAGTGGTCAGTTCGTCCACAAAATCCTGCACCGACAACACTTTCACAATTATGGGCGGCTGTAGAGGCTGCATGGCTCAATATTTCTACAGGGGACTCCCAACGACTTGTTGAGTCCATGTCCTCTAAACCGGACAAAAGGAGGTCCCACAGGATATTAGGAGGTATCCCACGACTTTTGTCACTTCAGTGTATCTTTCGCGTATGTTCATCACAGTACCAGAGTTCTATGTTTTTCGGAGAGTAAGGTCTGTGTGCGGAGATAACACACATGAAACTTTTCCTTACCATCGTTTACTGTTTCACTGAAGGGAGTTAACAGCAGTTTCACCGATCGAGGTGGCGGCGTGATCAGCACACTGGACTCGCATTCGGGAGGTCAACGGTTCAAACCCGCGTTTGACCATCCTGATTAAGGTTTTCCGTGATTTCCCTAGAACACTTCAGGTAAATGTCGGCATGGTTCCTTTGGAAGGGCACGGCTGACTTTCTTTCCCATCCTTCCCTAATGTGATGGGACCGATGACCTCCCAGTTTGGTTCTTCCCTTCCAATTAACCAACTAACCAACAACAGTTTCACAGGCGAGAATAGGTGTTAGATATTCGCATGTTCCACGAATACCTTCGTCCAATTTGCAACGAGTCCGATACATCTCCGTGATGCAATAGTTTCTACATTAAGCTATGTGTACTTTTTTAGATCTCTTGAGCTACGCTTACCTTTATGTGTAATACCTGTGTCACTAGCTCCTTTTCGAGCGTCAGATGTTCTCATGGGTGTCTAACAATCTGTTGATCATTGCCGGTAGCAAAAAGAACTTAATTCTCTCAGCTTGATGCCGGCTGTGTGACTTTTCAGCGACATATAATTTTCCTTGGTGCGAATCATGTTTAAAACATTTGTAAAAACTAATGCGCAAGCATGGCGTTCCACCTTAACCAGGTGCCGCAAGTTTCCTTGAAAAGAGCCACAAATTCCAGGTGGCAGGCCAGTCAAAGACCGCAACAACAGCACAATGTTAGATCCACTAAACAATTATGCACTGAATTTGTCTCGTCAAGATTTAATATTCTGGCGAAAAAAAAAAAAACTGCATAGTTCCCATTTGAGGAGCAAAGTTGATGCCTGTACTTTGGTTATTAAAGAAGTTGCGAGAATGCATTGCTATTTCAGGAGCCTTGGTCTCCGTTCGTTTAGTTGAAAACAAATTGTAAATTTCTTCAACGGACCAGAAGTTATTTGAAGTGATAATGTTAGACGCCTCACATCTAGGCCTATAACATTATACCAGAATGAAAAATGCTCCTATTGTGACACAAAAAAGGGGAATGCGACCCGGGAACAATGCGCAATAAAGAAACTAACTTTCCGAGGTATCTGGCAGCTTCAATGACAGTTAAACCAACACATCTTGACACATTCACACTTTTTTACTTGCTAATATTAGTACGCATCGCGTCAAGTAAAGCACCATGAGTTTAATGTTCAAATGTGTGTGAAATCTTATGGGACTTAACTGCTAAGGTCATCAGTCCCTAAGCTTACACACTACTTATCCTAAATTATCAGAAGGACAAACACACACACCCATGCCCGAGGGAGTGCTCGAACCTCCGCCGGGACCAGCCGCACAGTCCTTGACTGCAGCGCCTAAGACCACTCGGCTAATCCCACGCGGCGCAGCATGAGACATGATGTCATCCCCTCAGGAGCAAATTCACGCCCAGAAATTTTATCTCCTCAGCAACACTTTTTTAGCTATTATACGTATACTCTTCAGCCAGATGATATTATATATTGTTTACTATGGCTGGCAAATCTTCTGGATTTTGGACCCAGAATCAGGGACTCTAGCTTATGAAATCCAAGATGCCGGTGTGATAACACCTTGCAGTCACTGCGCTGGGGCAGTAGGGTTAACTCGTAAAAAAGCTCGAATATGTCAAGATGTTTTGATTTAAATGTCTTTGAAACTGCCTGATAATTTGAAAAAACTAATACGAGTCCGCTGGGGAAACAATAGTGGCAATATTGCGAGATCTCAGTACAAACTGTTACTTGCTGAGAGTACATCAGTCTGACGGTCTCAGCGAGATTTCATCTGGGAAAAGTAATGGCTGCTGAAACGACACATCACTGAGAATCATCAGCGAATACGATGATAGCCTTGCGCTGGCAAATTCAAAGTGAGTATCCAGTGCCTAGGGGCAATGTCAAAAATCTCTCATCACCTCCAAGAACTCATTCACACAGTAATCTGCGTAACTGGAACCGAGAAGCAATTATGGGTGGAAGAGAATAATAAAGGGCAGTGACAGATGTGTGCTCTTTCATGAAGTCGGCACAACATTTGTAGGACATCAGAAGAAATGTATATCAGTTTCTGTCACTCAGCATAGAATCGGTTCTGTCCTGATGTGAGCACCAATTTCATGGAATTTCGTTGGCCTCTTTCTTAAAGGCCTAAAAGCAAGTTCAAAATGGGAGACCTCTCGGCTATACTTTTCTGATACTGAACTAAATAAAGGAGATCTAAAGACGCGTACGAGGTATGCAGTTGTTTCTGATGCTCTAAGCACACATCGACATGGTGGCACATGCAAAACACTACAAATAAAGTCAAAGATGTGCTGGTGTTTCAGAACATTTCCCGACATACAAGACGAGTGTAAAAGAAAATTTCAGGGTGCTCTGTGTAATTCAGTGAAAAAAGTCCGAAAATGTGGTGTTTATATAAAGTTGTTGATATAGTTTTATTTAGCGAATATACATCTCTGAGCGCCAGCGATATTAATTATCCGGAAATGGCTTCGTAAGTCAGCATCTCTTCGCGAAGTTGTGTTTTCGCTCTGTGTGTTAAGTGGTGGAGAATATTTTAATTGACAAATAATATTTTTATCGAAGCAGCACGTCATACGCGCAATTAGCTTCATTATCACTGCAATGGCCATGTAATTCTGACGAGCAGGTGAAGCATGGGATGTAATGACTAGGTCTGTATTTAGAATCTGTAACCAGCGGTTACGGGCCATTCCTTGTCAAATTTTGTGATAATTACCACGCGCAAATAGGATTTTAAACAAATTTTTGAATTGAAGTACTATAACAAAGCACTTAATATTTATTATTTAACTGCATTAAATTTAACACGGTGTTTTTGATTTAATGAACTGATGACTTTAAAAAATGAAACGAATTTTTGTTTGGCCATTATATATATTATGTCTGTCCGTAATAACGGATTACAGTGAATAATATGAAAGACCGTCTTATTACAATGACAGCTTTGCTTTGCTGCTAAACTGTTTTTATTCGCCAATGATGACGGTTGCACCCACCACAGTAGTTCTGTGTATAGCGTCACAGTGACGGATACAGGCCTGATAACGTTGTAGAACGGCTGTTTTGGGAGCTTTTGCCTGTTGGTAGTAATATAGGTATTACAAAAAAAATATTTTATAAGAAATTTACATGTATAAGGACGTGTTTATTTGTGTCACTTTCCAATTTTACACTCTGGTAGTCGCGTCACCCCGCTATTACGTCATGAGTCACTGTGCTATACTGTCAGGCATTATGGATCTTCAAACAGCATGCACGTTTCACGCAATCTCACATCAACTTGATGACGTTATCTGGAAATAGCTTTTCCCTGCGTTGAGAGCTCAAGAATTCGCACCTACTGCTGCCAACCTCTGCGATCTAACTGTTGTGTCACTGTTTTAGCGTGGCAAAACCTTATGTTGTGTGTTACGATTTACTTTGTGTGAGAGGGACTGAGAGCAATAACGTTCGTTTATTCGGTTTTGCAACTTTATATAATTCTGAATCTTGGACAAAGGCAACTTAAGTAAACCGAGTACTCCCTTTGCACCAACAAACCGTGATCTTAACTGTGATTCGCTGCAAATTCGTACAAATTATTTTCATTTCCACTGCAGATTTTTGTCACTTCAGCGCTCACACAGAGAACTTTTCTTCGATGCGACGAAAGAACATAGTGTCAGTGAATTTAATAAAATATGAGTTAATTATTTATCTTAAGAGAAATATATACTGCAAAGATACTGTGAAGCTGTTTAGTAGTACCAATTGTTCGCTAAACATTGATAAAAGCAATAATAAACATATTTTAGAACAAAATATTTAAGCAAACTAAATAATACTTTTTTTCTATCTTTAACAATCAATACACTTCACTTGCTGAAAAAAAAGGTGGCAGTCCTACATTCGTGTCACAAAAGTCACGCTGTATTCATGTGCTCGCAATCATCCTACGTTGACCATAAATAACAGGAACAGTGACATCTATGTAAGTGCACTGAAGTGGGAAAAATATATATTTCTTCTGTACAAGGTGCCAAGTGCTCTGCAACATAATTATTATGTACTTAATTCTGAGCCGGTAATTATTACAATTAATTTTTTTCGATTTCTTGAGATGGTTATTAGTGAATGAACAATGGCCCATGACTCATCCTTATAATTCAGGACAGGAAACAGATTTTAATTCGGGATAAAATGTCCTGTACGGACAGAAACGCAGTTAAGGTTGATTTAAAGCACTATGTTCCACATTGTAACGTGTATGAACTTTCTCAGTGGTCAGTCTATACACTCTGTGATCTGAGGTTTAGCAGTTTCTCATCGCGTTAGCGTCGCTGTTGACGCGAAGGAAGATACCGCTAGCGCTTCCAGCTACGTAGCCGAGTAAATCCACACTTGCAGAATGGCACTGCATCTCCTCCGCACACGTAATCCTCTTGACACTGTCCGTCTGCAGATGCTCAGTACTTTATCACGCTTCTGTTCACATTCACCGCCCGCCACATTCTTGCAGTATGTTCGTCACGCAGCAAACAGTTGTTTCAAAAGACCATATTCAACACTCGTAAAGTAAGTGTTGACATTGTAATGCTGTCAGAGACAGAAAAGTACCTGGAAGAACAGCTGAACGGAATAGACAGTGTCTTGAAAGGAGGATATAAGACGAGCATCAACAAAAGCAAAACGAGGATAATGGAATGTAGTCGAATTAAACCGGATGATGCGAGGGTATTAGATTAGAAAATGAGATGCTTAAAGTAGTGAATGAGTTTTGCTATTTGGGGAGCAAAATTACTGATTATGGTCGAAGTAGAGAGGATATAAAATGTAGACTGTCAATGGCAAGGAAAGCATTTCTGAAGAAGAGAAATTTGTTAACATCGAGTATAGATTTAAGTGTCAGGAAGTCGTTTCTGAAAGTGTTAGTATAGAGTGTAGCCATGTATTGAAGTGAAACGTGGACGATAAATAGTTTAGACTAGAAGAGAATAGAAACTTTCGAAATGTGGTGCTACAGAAGAATGCTGAAGATTAGATGGGTAGATCACATAACTAATGAGGAGGCATTGAATACAATTGGGGTGAAGAGAAATTTGTGGCACAACTTGACTAGAAGAAGGGATCGGTTAGTAGGACATATTATGAGGCGTCAAGGGATCACCAATTTAGTATTGGAAGGGCAGCGAGGAGGGTAAAAATAGTAGAGGGAGACCAAGAGATGAATACACTGAACAGATTCAGAAGGATGTAGGTTGCAGTAGGTATTGGGAGATGAAGAAGCTTGCACACGATAGAGTAGCATGGAGAACTGCGTCAAACCAGTCTCAAGGACTGAAGACAACAACAACAAACAAAAAAATGGTTCAAATGGCTCTGAGCACTATGGGACTCAACTGCTGAGGTCATTAGTCCCCTAGAACTTAGAACTAGTTAAACCTAACTAACCTAAGGACATCACGAACATCCATACCCGAGGCAGGATTCGAACCTGCGACCGTAGCGGTCTTGCGGTTACAGACTGCAGCGCCTTTAACCGCACGGCCACTTCGGCCGGCCCAACAAACAAAATAAGTGTAGTTTACAAAGATTTTTCAGTATAAAAACTTTAGCTACATTACAGTATTTCTATGACAATCTATTCCACTTGTACAATAATTAAACAGAATTTGAATCAGATCATTTACAAAAATTTGAACTTGTGTATTTCAGAAGTTTACATAAACAGTTAACAGGTGATATCACAGTCCCGTCTATTCGCGTATGTACACAGCCAACACGCCCTAGGTGGGTCAGAAAAGATAAAAAAATTAGCTCACCGAAAAAAAAAATTGTCACCCCATTGCACTGACAAGGATGAATGGTTAAGCCTTTACAGGTGGCGCGGTGATCGGGTGAAGTGTTCAAACGATCACTGACTCTACGTGGGCATAAGGCAGTAGCGATCAGCAAGACATTTATTGTTCGAGGTTACATTACACGTAAACATCTCCACTGACCTGCTAAATCATCTGGAGCTGACAGAGTGGCAATGAGCTGTCGTGATTGGCCGTGTCCATGGCGATACGGTGTGTGAAGTTGCTGGATTTGTTGGTGTTTCGCGGTGGACTTTTCAACGTGTCTAAGCCAGTGACGTAAGACACTTGCCCACGAAACATGGCGTCAGAATGGTGGTCGGAGAAAGATATTGACTGAGAGGGGCCGGAGACACGTTTCGGCTTAGGAATCAGAATCGCTTCAAAATCCGAAACGTATTGCTGCAGGCAGTGAATGAAGGTCCACCCCAACGGGTTAGCGAGAGAATATTGCAATGGCAACTGCATGCAATGTACACTTGGAGTCGGTAACTTCGCAAACGTCCGTAGCTCACACAAGCACTTAAAGACGACAACAGCGTTGTACTTCGAGCTAGAAGAATATGTTACTGTGTTTCAGAATACTCACCCACTCTACTACATCTCGACTGACCTGCAAAAGCACCTGACCCAAACCCAACAGAATATCTGTGGGACGTGTTGGAACGGCGGGTAAAACGTCGGCGTCAGCGTCCCCACAGTTGGATGGGACTGCGCGATCAAAATCTCAGTGAGTGCCTTAACTTACATGCGGCGTATCTGCACAACCTTGTGCGCTCACTCCCTGACCGAACCTAAGCTATTATCCAGTCCAGGGGCAGACCTCTTCATCGTATTAAATGATGCTTGTAATGATTTCTCTAGGGGTGGCTAATTTTTTGTCCGTTGAGCTTATTATCTGCGAGTATATCCGTAATATTAGAATCTCTCCATTGAGAAATTCAGCTGAATAAGGCCCAACAAGATAATTATGTCTGTTTCTTTTATGACTGTAATAAGGCCATTTTAAATGTTTGTAACGCGGGCTGCTGGCTACAGGTGGGCAGCCAACCCGTAATTGCGGCCCTGGCTGCGGCCTATTGCAAAACTGACAGACACAACTTGTTTACAAACTGTACTTTATTTTTGACTTCTGTACGGAGCATGACTGCAAACAGCAGACTACACTCGGCAGCGAAACAGGTTACGTTAGTGGTTAGTGCTCAGCTGTAGCTTAATGATGAGATATCGAGCTTATCTTAGACATCTGCTTGCGTTAGCATTGCTCATTACCACCAACGCGCAGCTAAAGCGAGGTACGTCTTATCTCGTGCTCTTCGTCCATAAATCTCGGTCGGCCGATATGTGGACGTAATTTATGCCTCAGATCGGCACGATATTTCGCTAACCGTTCTCAGAAGCTGATGCAAGTGGCGCGACGTGGACAACGCAAATGGGGCGCCCTTCTCTGGGGCGGGAGACGCTATCTCCGCCTCGGCACGCAGCCCAGAACAAAGATTGCGGGAATTGAAAGGCACACACGCCGGCGTAGATCATAATGATAGACGTCTCCGGAACCGCGCTCCGCTGCGCGGGTCGGCGGTAAGCGGGCTGTGAGCGACTCAAGGCTGGCGAGAGCAGCGAGGGCGGCCCTTCCCCGCCCTCCCTCACCAGTCCTCGACACGTCAGCCGTCATCACAGGACTGAGCAGACAGACCACTCACGTTCGCCAGTCCTGAACACACGAATACTGCTACTCTCGTATGTCTCTCCAACGCTCAGCACCCTCTTACATTTTGAAAGGTATAAGCAATAAGCGTGCTAAGACTTATCGTAAATTGAAGTGTGCAATATATCCTCCCCGCTTCTTGGGTCTGGCGGTCTAGCAGTAAAGCGAGTGTCTGGAAGTCCAAAAGTCCCGGGATCGAGTCTCAGTCGGATCACCGATATTTTTCAGTCTGTATTTAACGTCTGTATTCACCTCTCAACGGCGTGAAGTTTCAGGTTCCACCATTAACTGTAGGTTTCCTTTTCTCGATAGAATTATTGGGGTAGGTTAAGGGTACCAAGTTGCCGAAGTGGCGTCTAACTGAAAGACGCAGCTGGCCATTGAGCCATACGAAGTAATAATAATAATAATAATCTTTTTTTTTATTATCGAGTTGAGCCTCTAAGGACTGCGTGGTAACAATCAACTTCACTCTAGTGTCCATGTCTTGTTCTTGTTCCAGCTTTGACTTCCTGCCAGTATCTTCCGAGCACAACAAGAAGTGGCTGTTTAATCTCTTCAGGTAATGGTCCTCTCCGTCTTTTGGACGTTGACGCCATTTTAAAACCTTAGTAGTTGTTCACCAATCTTCTAACTTTGTTCCTGTCAGGAATTTCTCTCTCTGAGATATCAATCTGCCTAATATCTTTTTCCATTTTGGCCTTGTTTTCTTATATTGGATGAAACTCCATATTCTTTTTGTTAGTCGGTCACCGTCCATCGTCATGAGATGATCGTAAAATAACAATAGTCTCTTCTTAAAGGATGCTGTGATAGGTTCTGTCTTGCTGTACAAGTCCCCATTCACTCTCATTCGCCGTTGTCCATTAACCCATCTATTACCTAGGATTTTCCTTAATATCATACGGTCTCACTTTTCCAGCCGCTCAGCTTGACATTGTCTATTCAGGGTCAAAATTTCGAACGCATATAAGCCCTCAGGTTGTTCTTGTTGTGGTCTTCAGTCCTGAGACTGGTTTGACGCATCTCTCCATGCTACTCTATCCTGTGCAAGCTTCTTCATCTACCAGTACCTACTGCAACCTACATCCTTCTGAATCGGCTTAGTGTATTCGTGTCTTGGCCTCCCTCCACGGTTTTTACCCTCCACGCTGCCCTCCAGTACTAAATTTGTGATCCCTTGATGCCTCAGAACGTGTCCTACCAACCGATCCCTTCTTCTTGTCAAGTTGTGCCACAAACTCCTCTTCTCCCCAATTCTATTCAATGCCTCCTCATTAGTTATGTGATCTACCCATCTAATCTTCAGCATTCTTCTGTAGCACCACATTTCGAAAGCTTCTATTCTCTTCTTGTCCAAACTATTTATCGTCCATGTTTCACTTCCATGCATGGCTACACTCCATACAAATACTTTCAGAAACCACTTCCTGACACTTAAATCTATACTCGATGTTAACAAATTTCTCTTCTTCAGAAACGCTTTCCTTGCCATTGCAAGTCTACATTTTATATCTTCTCTACTCCGACCATCATCAGTTATTTACAACTGTATTATAATGTCGGAACTTGGCCCCTATACTCATAGACTTTTTGCTATAGGTATTCTTTGTCATTTGGTATGCTTTGCCTAACTTCCTCATTCTGACATTAATTGCTTCTTCCATTAATCCATTCTCCTGGATGACTTCACCGAGATACGTGAAATTCTAAACTCGTCCGATTTTTCCCAGATTGGTGATCATCCATTCAGGTCCATCACAGATGTTCGTCATGTTTCTTGTCTTTTGAATAGAGATCTGGAGTCCAACTCTTTCAGGAATGTCTGACAACCTATTGATCTTGTTGACTGCTGACTATATGTTGTTAGCAAAATGGCCAGGTCATACGCAAAGGCCAAGCAGTCAATGTACACCCCTTTGTTCTTAGGACCAAGCCTAAACCGCTCTTCACGTGTTTCTTCTTGGGCTAACAACTTTGTCCACTCGTGAATGGCCTTTTCCAAGACGCAGTTGAAAAGGAGTGGGGATAGTGCATCTCCTTGTCTTACGTCCGTTCTGATTGTAAAAGGTTCTGATATCTCACCCATAAATTTTATTTTTGACACTGTGTTAGTGAGAGTTTGTTTGATCAGCTGTCTTGAAGTACCATCCACCCCAAATTCTTCCAAGATATTCATTAATGCCTGTCGGTCGATGGAGTCGTATGCCTACTGAAAATCAACAAACACGATCACGCAGTTATTTCCTCCATTTTCTTTTTTGTACCTGATGATGTTCTTCAGGTTAAAGATCTGTTCTGCGCAAGAAAGGCCCTTTCGGAAACCAGCTTGATATTCCCCAATCAGTTGATCAAGATGGCATTCCATTCTGATCTGTATCGCTTTGGAGAGAATCTTATTTGGGACAGATACTAATGAGATAACCCTATAGTTATCGAAATTCTTTCTATGGCCTTTTTGTGTAGGGGATGAATTAAAGCCGACTGACATTCAGTTGGTATCATCCCAGTTCTCCAGATCTCTTCAAAAAGTTGGACAGTACATCTATTATTATTATTATTATTATGAACAGGATAGAGTAGCATGGAGATCTGCATCAGTCTTCGAACTGAAGACCACAACAGCATTTGCACGCATCGTCAGCTAGAACAGTAATAATAATAACAATAAAATAATAATTATTATTATTACTTCTCTAGCAGATGATGCGTGCAATTGTTGTTGTGGTGTTGAGTCCAAACACCGATTTTATGCAGCTTTCTATGCTACTATATCCTGTGCAAGTCTCTTCATCTCTGAATAACTACTGGATCCTACATCCTTCTGAATCTGCTTACTGCATTCACCTCTTGGCACTCCTCTTCGATTTTTAACCCCCACACTTCCCTCCAGTACTAATATGGCGATTCCTCGATGTGTCAGAGTATATCCTATCACGGGATACCTTCTTCTAGTCAGGTTGTGCCACAAATTTCTTTGCTTCCCACTTCTATTCAGAACCTTCTCATTACTTACATGACATACCCATCTAATCTTCAGCATTCTACTGTAACACCACATTTCAAAAGCTTCTGTTATCTTCTTGTCTAAACTGTTTATCGTCCATGTTTCATTTCCAAACCTCGTTACACTCTAGACAAATACTTTCAGAAAAGACTTTCTGACAAATCTATGCTCGAAGTTAACAAATTTCCCTTCTTCAGAAACGCTTTTCTTGCCATTGCCAGTCTACATTTTATTTCCTCTCTACGTCGACCATCATCAGTTATTTTGCTACCCAAATATCAAAACTCATCTACTACTTTAAGCGTCTCGTTTCCTAATCTAATTCCCTCGGTGTCACCTCATTTAATTCTGCTACGTTCCGTTATCGTCGTTTTGCTGTTGTTTATGTTCAGTTTATACCTTTTTTTTTTCAAGATACTGTCCATTTCGTTCAATTGCTATTCCAAGTCCTTGCTGTGTCTGACAGAACTGCAGTGTCATCGGCAAAACTGGAAGTTTTTATTCCTTCTCCTTGGAGTTTTCATTACTACTCCAAATTTTTTTTTGTTTCGTTTACTGCTTGCTCATTGTAAAGATTAAACAACGTAGGCGACAGGCTACAGCCCTGTCTCGCTCCCTATTCAACGACTGCATCCCTTTCAGGCCCGTCGACTCTTGTAACTGCCGTCTGGTATTTGTACAAGTTATTAACAGGCTTTCACTCCCTGTATTGTACTCCTGCTATCCTTACAATTCGAAAGAGTGTATTCCAGTCAACATTGTCAAAAACATTCTCTAAGTCTGCAAATGCTATAAACGTAGGTTTGCCTTTCCTTAACCTATCTTCTGAGAAAAGTCGTAGGGTCAGTATTGCCTCGCGCATTCCTGCATTTCTCCGGAATGCAAACTAGTCTTCCCCGAGATCGGCTTCTACCAGTTCTTCTGTAAGGAATTCGTGTTAGTATTTTGCAGTCGTGACTTCTTAAACTAATAATTCGATATATTCGCACCTATCAACATATTCCTTCTTTGGAATTGGAGTTATTGTATTCTTTTTGAAGTCTAAGGGTATTCCGTTCGTCTCATACATCTTGCAGGCCGTTGTGGCCGAGCGGTTCTAGGCGCTTCAGTCCGGAACCGCGCTGCTGCTACGGTCGCAAGTTCGAATCCTGCCTCATGCATGGATGTGTGTGATGTCCTTAGGTTAGTTAGGTTTAAGTGGTTCTAAGTCTAGGGGACTGATGACCGCAGATGTTAAGTCCCATAGTGCTTAGAGCCATACATCTTGCTCACCAGATGAAAGAGTTTTGTCATGGTGGCTCTCCCAAGGCTATAACTACTTTTAACGGTACGTTGGTTAGTCTCGGGGCCTTTCACTACTGTGTCAAAGTCTTCACGCAGTATCATATCTCCTATCTCATCTTCATCTACGTCCTCTTCTATTTCTGTAATATTGTCCTCAGGTACTTGCCCCTTGTATAGACCCTCAATATACTCTTTCCACAGTTCAGCTTTCCCTTCTTTGCTTAAGACTGGTTTTCCATCTAAGTTCTTGATGATCATACATCTGCATCTCTTTTCTCCAAAGGCCTGTTTAATTTTCCTATAGGCGGTATCTATCCTTCCCCTAGTGATATATGATTCTAAATCCTTACAGTTCTCGTCCAGCCACTGCTGCTTAGCCATTTTGCATTTCCTGTCAATCTCATTTATTAGACGTTTTATTCCCTTTAGCTTGCTTCATTTACTGCATTTTTATATTTTCTCCTTTCATCATTTAAATTCAGTATCTCCTGTGTTACCCAAGGATTCCTACTGGGCCCCGTCCTTTTACATATTTGATCCTCTGCTGCCTTGTCTATTTCATCTCTCAAAGCTACCCATTCTTCTTCTACTGTATTTATTTCCCCGGTTCTTGTCGGTCGTTTTCTAAAACTTCCTCTGAAACTCTAGACAACGTCTGAGTCTTTCAGTTTATCCAATTTCCATCTCTTCAATTTTCTAATTGTTTGCAATTTCTTCACTTTTAATCTACATTTCGTTGCTAATAAATTGTGGTCGTAGTCCACATCTGCCCCTGGAAATGTCTTACAATTTAAAATCTGGTTCAGTAATCTCTATCTTATCATTACATAATCACTCTGAAACCTTCAGGTCCCTCCAGGTGTTTTCCCGGTGTAAAGCCTTCTTTCATGACTCTTAAACCAAGTATTAGCGATAATTAAATTATGCTCCGTGCAAAATTCTACCTTGCGGCCTTCTTTCATTCCTCTATATTCACCTACTATTTTTCGTCCTCTTCCTTTTTCTACTACCGATTCCAGTCCCCCATCATAATGTAAGTTTCGTCTCCCTAAACTGTCTGAATAGCTTCTTTTATCTGATCATACATTTCTTCAATTCCTTCATTATCTGCGCACCTAATTGCATATAAGCTTGCACTACTGTGGTGCAAATACCCAGATGTGATTATGCTACGAGATACACAGACAGTGATTTCTATACGACCGGGTGTTTGAGTACAGAACTGCAGCGTTCCTGCTAACTCCTGTCGTCTGCTTCGTCCACGATGTAGTGAAGCAAAATGTTTCGATCGGTCCGTGCGTGATGAAGGATGATTTGCCCATTTCAGATTATAAACCGTATGTCACCGATTCACCGATTGCCACCGAAAGCCACTAAAGGAGCGAATTATCACATCATCAAGAAACTATAATTCTTCATTAATAATTTCTCCCTTCACGTTTGCTATCTTATCCTGCAGGAAATTGACAATGGTTGGAAGATTGGTCGTGAAATACATTATCTTTTACTCCTACAGGCACCTGCGTTGTCAAAATAAACCACGTGCAGCATCCACATGTGCAGATAATTTTCCTGAAAACTCGATATTTAATGACATGCTGAAAAAAACATAATTTCATAAGAAATGTAATGACGCTTAATGGCAACACTAATGCTAGTAGGCAATTTATCACTTGAGACACCAAAAGTATGTAAAAATGTACGTTGGTGTGCTAAACTTAAGGACGAAATTAAATTTTGTACGAGGTGAAATATTGCTCCAAAGAACTTGCACCATAAGTAGAAAGATCTGCTACATTGTGTTACATAATATAACTCAAATAAATACGCAATGAGACGAACGGAAATGGCGTTTCTATTCTAAGACAGTAATTACACTGACGTCATCACGAATTATTATGGTCCTCTGAAGAAAACAAATGAGCAGACATGGTTGTTAATAGGTTGTGTGGAAGCACTGACCGGCAGTGCATGCTCTGCACCGTGCTCCCAAGTTGGCCACAGGGTTGGTAAGGAGTTCTTGTGGCAGGGCTTTGTTCCGCCAACAGTGCTGTAGACGACTGCTGTGTGGTCGGGAGTGCACGTGCACGTGCACGTGGACGTGCTGAAATGTCTCCCCAACGTATCCCGCAGGCGCTCGATGGAACGGGAGGGGCAGCCCATCCGCTGAGCGAGAACTGCTCCACATGTGTAAGTGGACGCGGTCACGTACTTTCATCCATAAAAATAAAAACGCACATGGGGAAGGATTACTGCGTCACAACAGCGTCAGTCGTCGATTATACCGTGTTTAAAGATTTAGAGGTCAGTTCGCCAATCAACATCATATCTTGTTCAAATGGCTCTCAGCACTATGGGACTTAACATCTGTGGTCATCAGTCCCCTAGAACTTAGAACTACTCAAACCTAACTAAACTAAGGACATCACACACATCCATGCCCGAGGCAGGATTCGAACCTGCGACCGTAGCAGTCAACGTCGTATCTCCCCGTGCCATAACATCTGGAACATCAAAACAATCATCTTCGACAATGTTCCTGCGTGCATTACGTGTTCCCACATCTCGCCATGTGAAGATGCATCCTGAATCACAACTGACACTGGATTTTCTCTCATCCGAAAAGAGCATGCGAACCCAGTCCTCGCTGGTTCAGTCTCTGGTTCCCGGTGTCATCGCAAACGGCAGTCAGTGCGTGTGTCACCAGAATATAGCGCACTGGTAGTCGGGCAAAGGAAACACTCCCATGTAGTCGTCGTGCCTCGGGGAGGTTGAAGTTGCATTGCTTTCGGTCCTGTTAAATGTGGTTGCAATTGAACCCGCTGTTCGACGCAAGATCGTTCTCGCCTGTTGCGCAATGTGGAGGTCATCTGCTGCTGTAGTCAACTATCTTCCTGTCCACCAGGCAGCAGAGCCTGTGGTTCTGAACAATCCCCACACACGGGAAACAACGTTGTAAGCAGCACCGAACTCCTGCACCACACTCGTCAGACTTTGTCCTTCTTCCTGTTCCGCGATGGCGAAATCATTCAAATGTTGCCGGCCGCGGTGGTCTAGCGGTTCTAGGCGCTCAGTCAGGAACCGCGCGACTGCTACGGTCGCAGGTTCGAATCCTGCCTCGGGCATGGATGTGTGTGATGTCCTTAGGTTAGTTAGGTTTAAGTAGTTCTAAGTTCTAGGGGACTGATGACCTCAGATGTTAAGTCCCATAGTGCTCAGAGCCATTTGAACCATTCAAATGTGGTCTACAAGCAATGTTGTTATGGAGAATGCACCACAGTGCACCATAACAGTTCGCTGATTGACACACAACACACACACACACACACACACACACACACACACATACACACACACGCGCGCCCCCCTCTTAAGAAGCGCCTGCATTGTTTACAACGCTGGGTTTTACAGATTACTCGTATTTAAAAGTTTGGCTACTATAGTCCCTAATTTATTGGTTTCTGCTCCATCTTTGTGGTCAAACACATATTCTGAGAGTCTGAGGACTGAAAACACCTATCATCAATTCTCAAAAACTAATTTAAGTCCACAACTTCAGTTCGTAGGAGCTCAATTTTTCCTCACATTTTTTAAGAGTCCTTTCCAGTTGAAGATACCAACACCTTTTTCCACGGGTCAGAGAAAATGTCACTCGTGATGTGCAGATCGCAGGGAGAACACTTTCAGTAACAAAATGGGTGCGGTTAACTAAATTTTGGTTGCCTTTGTTAGTGGAAAACATTGTTTTTATGAAAATTCATAGCTGTCCTGTTGGTTTTCGACTAAATGATATTTTAGAAGTAATCTGATCTTCACATGTTAAATCAAACTTCTTACTGCAGTAAACGAGACTTTCAAATACACACAGACACATCTAAGTTAGAAATACTTGATCAGTACTAAAATACTGAAAGTATTTACTTCTTGTATGTGGTCGATGAAACAATGGTACTTCCACCTTACATGTGCTCCAGCGTGATTTCAGCTATGCCAAATAGCCATCATCTCTTGGATACCCAGAAACTTTACACCTTCACTCTGTTGAAAGCTCTGCTCGGGTCTGCCTGCAAAGCAGTCCAGAGTGACTCCACAAAAGTGTCTAACGTGTCATCCTTTCAACCACCGCCGCTGTGGCCTCTCTAAACGGATTACAAAACTTCCCCAGTTCACCATTCATACCGTCAGGCTGTGGCCTTCGGCGGCTAGGCGGGGACGTAGTCGAGCACTGTCTCGCGTACTGCCTTTCCGCAAAATCTTATGATTACAAAATCGCGGAATTCTCGCAGTCCGATGCGTTTCCACATAGATTTCCTACACCGTAATTTAGAGTATTACTCCTACAAAACCTAAAGTGTCACGTTAAATGGACTCATGTAAGATGCAAGGCCGTTGCCACCTTACATAGCCCCCTCCTTCAAGACAATTTTGGAGTACAGGTGATGACTCATTTTGTGTCATCTCCTGTATTACAAAATAAGTATGTTGATCATTTTAACGATTAAAAACCGTTTCGAGAGTGTTATTCACGGACAATTGACTGCCAGCTGCCCTTTCTCAATCATTCTTTCACTCATCTCTGGGATAATGCCTTCGTTGATTGAATTTACATTTATTGACGTGGTCGTTAACTTTTATTATTGTAGACTGTAATTTCTCTGCCAATTATGAACAATTCATGGCCAAAGTAAAAAGGAAATGTAAAATACAAGGACTCACGTCGCAAAATCAGTTTACATACGTACGCACTTTTGTGCTTTTATCCGAATGGCAAACCCATGATTTTGACTGAAGCTCCATTGAGAACTCAAACATCCGTCCCTATACAATTTGAAATAAATAAAAAAATTTATAACCTAAATGTAAATCAGAGTGACAGTAATGTCATGGTCGTTCTTTTTACAATTAAGGTGAGGTAAATAGCCATTAGTACAGTCTGTAAACACACTATGTGTCACTGTTGCTGGACATTTATTTGTTTGTGGTATAAATGTCTTAATTATACAGTCCTAGCAATGTCTGCCCAAGTCCAGTGCTTGGCTGGTGTACAATTGTGTAAATCCACATAGAAGCAAAACTGACAAGTTCTCTCAATATTTATGTAATATGGAACGACCACATAAGTACTTTGTGTATTAACCTAACATAAGCATTCAAAACTTGACAATATGGATAAAATGTAAAAATGAAATAAAATGATAATTAAAATCACACTTAAGACATAATATATAGATTGTCTCATATTATCAAACATCAAAGTTTTTTTGAAAAATATAATTCATTTAAGGATTGTCTGACTGTCGGGGTTAATTTTTTATCATATTTATGAGGGACAACTTCACCGCATTGGTGTCCAATTGTTTGTAGCTACACCAGCGTGCGATTTGCAGGGGGGGGGGGATGAGGGGGATTTCCCCCCCTCTGCATCAGACCATCTCCTCCTCTGGTTTTAGTTTATGCATCCCAACCTGGGATGTTTATTTCCCACGCACTGGAGTAAAATTTTACATATAATTTAAATTTGTGGAGCCGAAGACTGAAAGTTTTTAATACAGTCTTAATATTAATACTATTAATATGTTTGCTTATTAATTTTGAAAAAGTGTTATGTAGTAGGTAAGCATTTCAAAACATTTAGAACTAAATGACAAGACGACGCACGCCACGTTTCCGTAGCATGCCACAATGTTGCAAGACGTCGCCACAGCGTAAACGAGGCTTTAGAGCCAGGTCTGTATTGTATGGTGGATGTGATGTGTTGCGTACGAAACTAAAAGCTGCAATCAGTTCCAAACGGCGTGGAAAACTGTGAAGAGGTGTCATCCTGCAGCAAAATAACGCTCGCCCACTTTCTGCCAAACGGACAGGCGACGCAATAAAGGAGTTGAGATTCGAGGTGCTGGAACATCCACCATACAGTCCAGACCTGGCTCCAAGCGATTTTCACATGTTTGGACCCTTAACGGAAGCACTACAGGGAAGAGGATTTGAAAGTGATGAAGACGCCATTGCTGCGGTACAATATTGGTTACAGATGCAACCGATAAACGTATTTTTCTGATGAAATAAAAAAAACTCGTAAAACGTCAGGAAAACTGCATTGAAGTCGAGGGATGTTGCGTAGAAAAATATCACATGTTTCAGTTTTCTATCATCAGAATAAGTACAGCTTTTCACAAATGCACCTTTGCTATTTGAACTCCCCTCGTATACCTGTATGTAGATGATTTTGTAAATAAGCTTTACCTATAATGTACTTTTAAAGATATAACAAGGAATGGCTTTTCTGATAGTGCATACGCGTGAATAGTGACTTTCGGCATTAACATCTATTTATAAATAACTGTTTAACCATGGGTAACGCCAGGGTCCAAGCTAGTAACATATATAATTATACTAACCCTCTAGGACATCCCCCCCTCTGGTAAAAGCACAAATCGCACACTGAGCTACACACACACCCTTATTTGTACTGTTTATGTGGCAGGAACAGGAGGAGCGATGAAACTGGTTAGCACGATCAGGAGCAAGTGAGAGCCCAGTGAAACCAACAATGGCAGCAAGATGTCGCCTTGGCGACCCATATCTTCTTGGTGCAGAGGCAACAGTACCGACTGTGTGGACCACAGTGCTGCTGCCTGTAGTGAGGTACTTTTTGGCCCGACATCTGGAAGGACCGCTCTCTGATTAGAGCTCGGCGTCGATGTCCCTCACACGAGAGACTGGTGGTCCTCTGATTTGTCCTCATCTGCAGAGACCTGATGCAGACAGGCAGCAAGACGGAACTCCTTCTTTGGAACTGGCCTCCCATCCACCGCTTGCATACAGGGACTAGATGTATCCCAGCTGCACGTCATGGACCTCTGCATGTCAGCTTTCAGTGAGTGGCCGGTGTACCACAGCATCCGTCATTGCAGGCTGCATTCCATTGGCCAGCTGTTCTCTCATCTCCCGATTGCCACCGTCCTCGTTCCCATGCCATCCAAAGTGTGGTGTGCGCCAATTTCCATGTCGCCTCACTGTACCCCCTCTGAATTCTCTGCTGACACATTTACATAATGACATTACATAAGGAACTTATTTTTCTACAATAAGGGATGACCACAATTTCCATATTCGTCATGTACAAAATTTTACATACATTAACTGTTTTTCACTGTACATAAATTCATTTCGTCAAACATATACACGGAAAAAATAACATTAGATCAAAATGAAATCTCCTTATAATAATAAATCGGCTTAGTATCCTTTTTTTCAGACTTGAGTAGAAAGGGAATCTCTGGATTCAGGGGTTCGGGATTTCATCACCTTTCTAACTACACAGAGATGGCCATCTCTACAAGCTACGTAAATTTTAAAAATGTTTCATATACCACCCGATATTAGTCGATGCATTCCGGGGTTTCACACCAGGTCTGATGTCCCTTCAGCAGTCCATGTGAATCAAGCAGATACAACAAATTTCTTATCTCACCCAGTGATCCAGGCTTGATCGGTATAGTTACGCCTTCCGAATTCTCTTGCTCTTCTCCTGTTAGCCTTTGCCCATATTATGGTCTCTTTATACATGTTGTCAGGAATTTTATTAGTGTAACGCAACCACAAAAGGAAACAAACACAACCCACTGCTCACACACGCAGTTGTTCAGAAAACTTAAATTTCTCGACAAGTATTCTTAAAACCGTTATTAATGCCAGCTCTTTCCGCCACTTCAACACGCTATTCTCACAGAACTGTGTGTACTAAGGTGCGCTACGTACGTCACTGCGCATAGCTGGCCACCTCAAAACCACTTGTACACTCTGTCATGAGTAAATGCAACGGTGCGTCCCCACAACGGCAGGCGGTGCAGGCCACCTCAAGTTTTAGCTGTCTCCTTTGACGGAGATATGAATTCTGTGATCTCTTTTATCGCCTTTCAACAGAGAGCCACCTACTGGTGCAGCCTCCTCAGAATGTATGTCTACCTCCCGTTTCATAAAAAAGAGAAAAAAATTACAGGGTTTGTTAGGAATACTTGTCGATTACGTACTTCTAAAATACGACACATCAGACTTAATTTATTTAAATATCTTTTTCTAATTCTAAGTTTATTATTTGCAACTATTTACGTGTTGTCCGTTCCACGTCGTAATCAACGATGTTCCTGTTCAATAGTGTGAGATGGCCCCATTTTGGCTGTCGAACTTCAACATGTTCTGTTGCATTGTTTCGAAAACCACATTGCCAGCCAGCCCTGACTCGTTTGATGACCACATTTACCCACGACCTATTCGACTTGTTACCAGGAGAGTGCCTACCGTCGTTAATGCGTTCCTGTGTTTCTTTTGACCAGAATTTGCCCAAGCAGGCATTCCGGAACGCATCATACGAGTTGCAAGTCCTGGCAAAGTTCCTCATATATTCCACTGTGGCTCCCTCCATATGTGAGCAAACGAAATCGAGCTTATACATCAGTGGCCAGTGGGGAGGCAGAGACAGGTCAACTTGGCCTATAAATGTTTTGGGATGAAGACTATTGCCTTCATCTCTGTAATGTTGAAACTTCCTCACCGAGATGAAGTGTTTAAAATCAAATCTATCTTCGCCATGATAGTTTTGATTTCTTCCTACGTACATTTTGTTGAACCGGTATCTCCGGGTGCAAACTTCCCTGTTCAGAAACTCTGTCTTGCTCTCTGTCAGTGTGGGTGCTCGATAAATGTTGCGTACTACGTACTAGGCGATAGCAATTGTACCCCGTCGACGTATGCGTGCCGACCGAGTTTTCTACGGGCATCGGCGCGGCGTTACAGTATGCTCCGCTGCTACCGGCTTCCGCCGTGTTACTCGAGCCGTCCAAATTACTTGACAGAGAAGTCGGTTTACGAGCTGATATAACTATTAGTTCAGCACTCATTACCTCCCTGTTGCTATCATTGCCAGCTATTTCGCCAATTTGGCTACCCTGAGTTCGTTTTGTGGTTTTCCCTATAATGCGTATAACTTCATTCTCTAGGTTTCGTTTTAATTTGGAGACTTCATCCCTTAGTGCGTCCTTGGCGCCACGTCCGGTTGCTGCTGTTGCTTATCCTCAATTCGCTTAATGCGACTCTGTAATTTGGATAAGACAGCATTCCCTACTTTCGCGGTACTCAGTGTCGAGTCGCGAGTTTCCTTCGCAATTTTCTTTGCCCCCTTTGCTATCAGTTTCGCTTAATTGGCTATTCTTTTAATTATATCTACTTCCTTTTCTAATTTTACACCTAGGTTCTTTACCTACTCTTTCATTTCACCCACCATTTTTTGCGCTCGCCTTCTCGGCGCTCGATAATATTGTATTAAGATCGGAGTTATATTTTTTGACGTTGGATATTTTTTTGCACTGACATGGGCGTGAAGCGCGGTGTTGTCTTTTTTTATTTCTGCCTACATTCCTTTCAAGATTTCTATAATGTTCTCTAGACCTGGCCCATTTTGAACTTCTGTCCCCTGTGTCCTACAGTGAGCACCGTTTCCCGTGTTCCTGTTAACCTTTCTGTGTCTAGAAACGTAATGTTTCGGGGCACCAGTCGGGTCGCTCCGGACTGAACCACTCGACTGGGGTCGGAAATAATTCGTTTCAGCGGCACTATGGCTCCGTGGGCTGTATCCTCCATAATTATGGATTACGACATCAGCCTCCACGTGCCTCGGTTCCTCAGCGTCGCTGTCGGACTCGTAGATTCTACTACCCACTGGGCTGAACCTATTCTTATCATCACCTTCCGCCATCTGCATTTCACACTCGTCACTTTCGCTTGCAGTACCCTCGCGACTGTCACCCATTTCATCACTATTAGAGACGAGATTCTTCTCTGCTGTGGCCCTGGTTTTCGCTCTCGTCAACATGTGTACTTTAATGTGAATCGTACACTCGACAACAACATATATTTTAGTCTGAACAATTAAAAGGAACAAAATACCAATCACAAAACAAAATGCTAAACTGGATGTGCGCAGTGAGCAGAAATGCCACCAACTTATTCATGCTAATAAGATTGACACACAAACGGTTGTGCACTTACTGTTCAGCATTTGCTGAGGACAAGTAATATTAGCACACACAACAAAACAACAAAAGAACAACGCACTTGCAGCATAGAAGCAAAAAACACAACAACAACAAAAAACACACAACTTATGCTACTTATTTTTATCCGTGATTCTACTATCAAAATGATCAGACAAGTTGGATCACAGCGAAAAACAAAACTGATGTTTCTCCTAATTGCATCTTAGGCAGATCCCAAAATTGCTAATCCTAGCAGGGTCGCCATATGTAACATCCCACCTGTTGCTTGTCCGCTTTTTGCGTGTGTTCGCCCCTGACAAACAGCTTACAGAGAAATTGGGAGTGGAACTGTACACAAAAATGGATAACGCTACATTTAAATGTGGCCGTGTCACCCCTAATTAATCTGCGGTGGTAGTGTTGACGGTAAATCACACCTATTTTTACTTCCAAACATGAACGATCACGAACACTTAGGGTGTTCAATGACAACAAACACATACACAAAAATAAAATAAAATATAGCAAAAGGGTGCATTCAGGATCAACTATTGAAAGTAAAGGCTCTATTGAATCCCAATAATTTTATTATAACCTTCAGATCAATTCTGAATGAAACACAATGAACAATTTACAAACTATCCTCCTAACTGGCATTGGCAGTAACTGTGTTAAAATCGGTCCAAAACGCCATCTCTTATAACATATGTACGAAGAACCACTACACTCCAAAGTACTGTGAAACCTCTGTGGAAACAGCAATTGCAATTGATCCAACTGTTTAACGTTACTGCTAAGACAGGCCGAAGTGGAAGCGATCTCACCATAACATTCCTGTTGTAGCAGCGGTCTCCGACGGCGACGGCGCGGCCGTGCGGTCAGCGTGTGGCATCTCGGAAAGTACAATCCTACAGTATTTGAGCACCAGACAGCTGTCCTTAAACTTCTCTAATTGCGACAATGTTTCTGTCAGCAATGAGATGGCGTGGCTGACGTCCTCGCAGAACGAAAGACCAAGAGGGGAGACGACTTGGCTAACGTCCTCTCTGTACGAGAGCCCAGAACGGAAGACCCCAACCGAAGGTCCAGCAAGATCGCTCTTCACCTTTGTTTTCTCACCTCAACTTTTACCGAGCGAATCACAGCATTAGAAGCTCTCAAAATACCCAGATTGCCAGTGCCGACCAATGGACGGCCTGGGAATAGAACTCTTTTCCACAATTCTTTTATTTCTATAACATTTCACAAGTAAACTCCGCCCTCGCCAGCTAGGAAGAACCACAGCTGTGGGCAATAACACGTTTACTGCAAGTTTTCTCCCAAGAGACCACTCGAGATTTTCTCAGCAAGATTCCCCGTCATAGCGAACACAGATTCTTGCATTGAAAGTTTGTTATTCGGAACTCCTGGCCTGCCCCACTTGAGTTACTCGAAGGCGTAAAATTAGTGGGACATAGGCGAGAGCACGCACGGGAAAGCCCGTCCAGCTATCCACTGCTCTGTTTTGGTAAACACTTGAACACCTGCAGCCGGCATCCCTCACAGGTTGGCGGCCGCTGTGGCCTCTCTAAACGGATTACAGAAATCCCCCAGTTCACCATTCATTCCGACAGGCTGTGGCCTTCGGCGGCTAGGCGGGGACGTAGCCGAGCTCTGTCTCGCGTACTGCCTTTCGGCAAAATCTTATAATTACAAAATCGCGGAATTCTCGCGGTCCGATGCGTTTTTACATGGATTTCCTACACCGTAATTTAGAGTATTACTCCTACAAAACCCAAAGTGTCACGTTAAATGGACTCATGTAAGGTGCAAGGCCGTTGCTACGTTACAAATTCTGTAACAAGCTTCGTATTAGCGTGTTACGACATTTCTTGAGATCGAAAATGTCCACTTTACGAACCAACATGGGTTCCGGAAACAATGATCGTGTGAAACACAACTCGTTGTCTTCGTCCACAGTAGATACAGGCGCCCAGGTACAAGTTGTGTTCCTTGGTTTCCTCAAGGCATTCGATGCAGTTCCGCACTGCTGCCTAATGAACAGAACACGAGCGTACAGAATATCAGACCAACTTTGAATAGAAGAACAGAGCATGACATTCTGAAAGGAGAGAAGTCTTCAGACTTCTGGCGTGCCCCGTGGGAGTGTTACAGGATCAATACTTTTCCCAGTATGTATAAATGACCCATTAGATAACGTTTGAAATTTCCATAAGGCACTTCGCGGATGGTGCTGTTGTATACAGTGAAGTCACGACGATAGAAAATTGCAGCAAAATGCAGGAATACCTGCAGAGGATAGATGCTAGGTGCATTTAGTGCAAATTGACCCTCAACAGAAACAAATTTAACGTATTGTGAATGTATAGAAAGACCCTTTATTGTATGATTACAAAACTGCAGAATAATCACTGTAAGCAGTTACTTCCACAAAATATCTACACTCATGATCACAAATTAAGGATAACTGGAGAATGTGGTGCCACACAACGTGGCGCTAATAGCGTAGCCACATAGGGAACACACACGACACAGATCTGTAAGTTCATGGTATTGGTGATAAGTTGAGAAAGCCGTCCAGAAACACATGTGCTACAAAACGCAACTGTTTCCTGCACATGTACCCTGACATCAGTATGGGATATGATCACCATGCACACGTACACAGGCCGCACAACGGGTTGGCATACTGTGGATCAGGTGGTCGAGCGGCTGCTGGGGTTTAGCCTACCGTTCTTGCACCAGTTCCTGTCGGAGCTCCTGAAGTGTCATAGTGGTTTGAAGACGTGCAGCGATACGTCGACCGAGAGCATCCCAGACGTGCTCGATGGGGTTTAGCTCTGGAGAACATGCAGGCCACTCCATTCGCCTGATATCTTCTGTTTCAAGGCACTCCTCCACGATGGCAGCTCGGTGGGGTCGTGCATTATCATCCATCAGGAAGAAGGTGGGACCTACTGCACCCATGAAAAGGCGGACATACTAGTGCAAAATGACGTCCCGATACACCTGACCTGTTACAGTTCCTCTGTCAAAGACATGCAGGGGTATATGTGCACCAATCATAATCCCACCCCACACCATCAAACCACGACCTCCACACATGTCCCTTTCAAGGACATTAAGTGGTTTGTATCTGGTTCCTGGTTCACGCCAGGTGAAAACCCGGCGAGAATCATTGTTCAGACTATATCTGGACTCGTCTGTGAACATAACCTGGGACCACTGTTCCAATGACCATGTACTGTGCTCTTAACACCAGGCTTTATGGGCTCTTCTGTAACCAGGGGTCAGTGGAATGCACCTTGCAGGTCTCCGGACGAATAACTCATGTCTGTTCAATCGTCTGTAGACTGTGTGTCTAGAGACAACTGTTCCAGTGGCTGCGGTAAGGTCCCGAGCAGGGCTACCTGCAGTATTCCGTGGCCGTCTGCGGGCACTGATGGTGAGATACCGGTCTTCTTGTGGTGTTGTACACTGTGGACGTCCCGCACTGTAGCGCCTGGACACGTATCCTGTCTGCTAGAATCGTTGCCATAATCGTGAGATCACACTTTGTGGCACACGGAGGGCCCGTGCTATGACCTGCTGTGTTTGACCAGCCTCCAGTCGCCCTAGTAATCTACCCCTCATAACGTCATCAATATGTGTTCTTTGAGCCATTTTCAACACACAGTCACCATTAGCACGTCTGAAAAAGTCTGCACACTTACTCGTTGCACCATACTCTGATATCCACCAACACACCTCTGCGTATGTAGACTGCTGCCAGCGCTGCCGTGCGACGACCGCAGGTCAAATGCACTGCATGGTCATACCCCGAGGAGATTTAAACCCGCAAACCGCCCACCAGGGCGTTGTTTCAACATGTATCAGCCTTATCCTTAATTTATGAGCATGAGTGTAGGATCTGAAGCGGAGCAACCACATAAGGTTAATAGCGAATAACGCAGATGCCAGACAGATTCATTGGAAGAATCCTCAGAAAATGTAGTCCATCATCACGTAGATCACAAAACATTCGTTCGACCAGCACTTGTATATTGCTGGTCAGTATGGGATCAGTATCATATAGGGCTGACAGAGGAGATACAGAAGATCCAAAGAAGAGCAGTACCTTTCGTTACAGGTTCATCTAGTAGGTGCGAATGCGTCATGGAGGTGCTCAGCCAGCTTCAGTGGCAGACGCTGCAAAAGAAGCGTTCTGCATCACGTTATGGTCTACTGTTAACGTTCCGAGAGCGTACATTCCTAGAAGAGTCAACCAATATATTGCTTCCTCTGACGTAAATCTTTTGAGAAAACCATGAAGATAAAAACAGAGAGACTCGAGTCCCGGAGGTTTACCTGCAATCATTCTTCCCGCGACTAGAGCAGGAAAAGAGGAGAGGGGGGGGGGGGGGGGGTTGTTCACAGTGTACCCTCCGCCACGCAGTGTTAGGTGACTTAGGCCGGTATTACAGTATCAAATTTCGTTGTCAAAGATTTGATCCAATATGTGATCAAATATTCGTCAAATATATTTGACAAAGATCTTTGACATGGCGCTAAAAAGGGCTATTACACTGTCATCATATTTTTCATCAAAGTTCAAGATGGCTGACAAGAACAACTTGTTGTCAACAGCAGTTGCATGTACCACAATTGTACTGTGTGCACATGTGGAAGAGAAGCGGGGGAATAAAAGGAAACCTACCTGGGTGAAACCGTGGGGTTTTACGACGACGCGATAAAAGAATTCGACAAAACTTGTTACGTGAGCTTATAGTGGAGGACGTCAAATCGTACATCAATTACTTAAGAATGGATGAGCATACGTTTCGGTACGTGCTCAGTGAAGTGTATCCTCTTATCACAAAGCACAATACTCACTTAAGAGCTACTATTTCTGCAGAAGACAGACTCACTGTAACACTCCGATTCCTTGCTACAAGAGAGTGTTAGGTAGGTTAGGTCTCCAATCTTCTTAATGAATTTTTGTATTCAGGGTGCCTCACGTAGTAAAGCGCCTCATCAGCTTCATACATCACTATTAATTTTGTTGTTGTCGGTACACACCAATTGTATTTACCGGCAATGTTTATAAAAACACTACAGATGACAGAACGCTGCAGCGATGTTAGCGCTTCACGTGGTAACATGTGACACTGCAGCGAACAGAAGTCAAGCGACTTCTTTGATCAAATCTACCGGGATGCCCTAGATTTGATCAAATATTTGACGACATTTGACAAAATTCCCTATTACACCACCAAATTTCTTTGACAAAGATATTGGACAAAGAAATTTAATAGTGTAATACCGGCGTTACTTCACATCCACTACCAGAAAACAGAGAATATTGAAGCTTGAAGTGTCCCATATCCATTCTTACACATAGAAAGTTTCCCACCAATTTTTGCGAAAGGTTTCATTGCCAGCCATAACAATCATCTTATTGCTACACTTCTCTTTACTGATCTACTGAACTCGGTCAAAAAATACAAGACTTCAGGTTATAAAACTGTGCCATAGACGTTTCATCCTCAGTCCTGTGGCATGTTCCAAATATCCTAAAATTCTCAAACCCATATGAAGTTTGCACATTATGGCATTTCCCCGATTGTGAGACGTATGTGGCGCAGCGTGACATGACGATACTGGTCGGGCAGTCACGACGCAGGGCTGCTGATACAGGTGGCTGGGGGCGCACTCTCCACACGCTCCGGTCAACTCTGGCCGCTGCCGGGACAGCGAGCGGACCAACCTCTGATGGCGTGGAGCAGCCAGTTCCCTGTGCTGTCACATCGTGGCCACAATACGACAAACGGTAAAGTGTGACAGACTATTTACTACAACATTTATATCGGTACCAAGTAAATTAAACGGAATTCAGTGGAAGAGGTGGAACACATAAATCTCAGAAAATTGTGAACTGTATAACCAAATGAGATTCAAATACAATCGAAGTGTTAGGCTGGCATTAGGCGACGTGTACCCACTTTTGGCGAAAATCCAATATTTTGCCGATAAAAGACGATTGGATGCAAATACAAGTAGAAAGCGGTTTAATTAATTAAACAAGTCAGATACGCATACCAGCAATGCAAAGTAGGCAATGCAATATTCGTCATATTCACCACACGCTAATTTTATAATACATATCTTTAATGGTTCGGTTATTTTGCGTTAACTGACGTTTATATAAGTACAATTGCCAGTTATTGAAACTGTGTTAATGTTATGGAGAACAGCTTGCAGCTTAGGGTAACCAATTTTGACACCACCAGAACCGTTGGGCACAGCGACTGTAGTATATTTCAAAAAAGGAAAAGGAATTGAACAATAAGTCGCAAACCCAATCTGTATTTTTATTGTAGATCTATCGAACAGCTACTTTCAGTGTTAAAAGTATACAAGAAAATATACATGAATCACTACTTGAAAGGTGTGAATTAAAATCACATTGTGCAATAGTAGTGACAGAGCTAAGTAATGTACGATTTAAAGCGAGTGATATAGACTCGTCAAGCTTTTTGACAAAACATTTTATTATACCATTTCAAGACATACATGGCCAGATTGTAACTGAAGCTGTTGTAAACAGGACAGTACAAACAGTCGCAGCTTACGTCACATAGGTAGAACAACACCCCTTATACCACTAACATCAATTCAAGGTTATCAGTACAATTTATTTATAAAATTGATATTAAAATTAAAAAACAAACCAAGTGCCCCTCACTAAAATAAACAGTTTTGGCGTTAAGCAAGTTACACATTAAAAAATACTGATTTTGTGGAAAATTAACCACTAAACAAATGTCAAAAATACTTTAAAATACTGTAAATATTTTAACTAAATTATATTTCGAAGCATGCCTAATATCCGCTTGGTAATATTTTTAGCGTCAATTGCATCTAATATAAGTCAATAGATATCCTAATACACTCCTGGAAATTGAAATAAGAACACTGTGAATTCATTGTCCCAGGAAGGGGAAACTTTATTGACACATTCCTGGGGTCAGATACATCACATGATCACACTGACAGAACCACAGGCACATAGACACAGGCAACAGAGCATGCACAATGTCGGCACTAGTACAGTGTATATCCACCTTTCGCAGCAATGCAGGCTGCTATTCTCCCATGGAGACGATCGTAGAGATGCTGGATGTAGTCCTGTGGAACGGCTTGCCATGCCATTTCCACCTGGCGCCTCAGTTGGACCAGCGTTCGTGCTGGACGTGCAGACCGCGTGAGACGACGCTTCATCCAGTCCCAAACATGCTCAATGGGGGACAGATCCGGAGATCTTGCTGGCCAGGGTAGTTGACTTACACCTTCTAGAGCACGTTGGGTGGCACGGGATACATGCGGACGTGCATTGTCCTGTTGAAACAGCAAGTTCCCTTGCCGGTCTAGGAATGGTAGAACGATGGGTTCGATGACGGTTTGGATGTACCGTGCACTATTCAGTGTCCCCTCGACGATCACCAGTGGTGTACGGCCAGTGTAGGAGATCGCACCCCACACCATGATGCCGGCTGTTGGCCCTGTGTGCCTTGGTCGTATGCAGTCCTGATTGTGGCGCTCACCTGCACGGCGCCAAACGCGCATACGACCATCATTGGCACCAAGGCAGAAGCGACTCTCATCGCTGAAGACGACACGTCTCCATTCGTCCCTCCATTCACGCCTGTCGCGACACCACTGGAGGCGGGCTGCACGATGTTGGGGCGTGAGCGGAAGACGGCCTAACGGTGTGCGGGGCCGTAGCCCAGCTTCATGGAGACGGTTGCGAATGGTCCTCGCCGATACCCCAGGAGCAACAGTGTCCCTAATTTGCTGGGAAGTGGCGGTGCGGTCCCCTACGGCACTGCGTAGGATCCTACGGTCTTGGCGTGCATCCGTGCGTCGCTGCGGTCCGGTCCCAGGTCGACGGGCACGTGCACCTTCCGCCGACCACTGGCGACAACATCGATGTACTGTGGAGACCTCACACCCCACGTGTTGAGCAATTCGGCGGTACGTCCACCCGGCCTCCCGCATGCCCACTATACGCCCTCGCTCAAAGTCCGTCAACTGCACATACGGTTCACGTCCACGCTGTCGCGGCATGCTACCAGTGTTAAAGACTGCGATGGAGCTCCTTATGCCACGGCAAACTGGCTGACACTGACGGCGGCGGTGCACAAATGCTGCGCAGCTAGCGCCATTCGACGGCCAACACCGCGGTTCCTGGTGTGTCCGCTGTGCCGTGCGTGTGATCATTGCTTGTACAGCCCTCTCGCAGTGTCCGGAGCAAGTATGGTGGGTCTGACACACCGGTGTCAATGTGTTCTTTTTTCCATTTCCAGGAGTGTAGTTAAAGTGTGACGCAAATTATACAATATTTTCTCCGTGACAGCAAATGCGCTGCAGTTCAAATAATGTTTTTACAGAAGTTAATATGGGCATATTATGTTAACAAATGGCACTATAATAATTATTATTGAGCACAACTGGTTACTATAGGGTTTTATCAAGTAATATACAGAATAATATTTGCAAAAATCTTTTACAATACTTTAAAGTGTTATTCCAACCTTATTTAGTGGTTAATTCTCAAAAAACTCATTGTTTTATATTTTTAACATGTAACTGGCATACTGGCAAAATTATTCATATTGGTAAGGGTTGCTTCCTTTGTTTTTTTTTTTAAACTTTAATTTCAGTTTTATAAAAAAAAAAAAAATGTGCTGATAACTTTGAGCTGATGTGACTGGCATAGAGGGCGCTGTTCTACCCACATGACATAAGCTTGCAGCGGTTTGTACTGTTCTCTGACAAACAGACTCAGTTAGAATCTGACTCTGTACGTCTTAAAGTCGTATAATAACATGTGTTGTCACAAGCGTGACGAGTCTGTATTACTCAATCCAAACAGTACATTACCTAATTTAGTCACTACTGTTGCACAATGTGGTTTTAATTTACATCTTTTAAGAACTGATTCTTAAGTATTTTCTTATATTTTTTAGCACGGAAAATAGATATTCAGTCGGTGAAATCTAGATCTACAATAAATTACAAATTGGATTTGCTACTGATTGCTGATTATTTTTCCTTTTTTGAGAGAGGTTAATTGTGCAATATTAACGTATCACTTTGCTATTAATAACTATTGGGCATTCCTGCTTAATTGTGCAGTTTCTCTTCGGTATTATTAATGGTGGACGAATTATTTAACTTGCACTTCATTGCTAGATATGAAATTAATCAACACATCTTCCTGTTTGATTTCAGTTTAGCTGGCGTCAAGAATATGGACACCGTAAATCTGCGATGGCGCAAATTCTGTATTTAACGCCATTCGGCCTAAGAGTATCAGCCGCTCGTTCCGACTAGAATTCAGAATTGTTTGCATGTATGCCTCCAACACTCCTGGAGTTTTCCACTATTAGTCGCGATTTATTTAGTACTTTTTCGGGACTCTTACAGTGAGGCTAGGAAATGTAATATTTTCAGTGGTATTATTGTCTACGTTATGTAGCCTGTCTACAGACGTCGCCTTATTTTCAGGTGTACTTGCTGGAAAGCCCTATGGTTGATAGCTCACTTCGTGCAAAGTTAGTACTCTGAACAGGCTCACAGCTGTAGCCAGATCACTACATCGTGTGATATTTATTTAAATAAACTTTCAGTTTTATCACAAACGGTATCCCTCGGCTACACTTATTTATTGTAGCTTGTTAGTTACGACAACTTAAAGCGAACGGGTTGCAACTGTTTAAAAATAAAACTAACAGTGAAGGATCTGACCACCCCTTAGACAATGAACAGCCGAAAAGGATTGTTGCAGTCGTATTTTAATTCAAATGACAACTGATGTGCGATCAACTCATTTCACGTAAATCTGATTTATGGAGCTGTAGTAAATTTCGTATTTAAATAGATACTGTCATTTCCCAAAACACTTACAACTACAATTTAATTTTTATTTTAATGCACTGATGTTACTAGCCAATTAATTATCAGTAGACGCCTGCTAATTAAATAAAAATAAAATATTAGAATCAAGCCAATGTGATAATAAAAACATGATCAGATACACATGCATTGATATTTTCTTGATTCTAGCGCATATTTGATCACACTGCATTTCATTCGTGCTCTCTCATTCCGGAATCTGTTTTAAATATCAACAGTTTAAAAATAGTGGCCCTCCTGTATTAGTTTATTTGGCATTGGTTAATTATAGGTACAGAGGTGGTCTCATGGTGGTGTAAGAATAACACCCCAGGCAGAAAGGATTGGAGACTGGCTTATACGCAGCCTCAAGTTTGTTGCAGAGGACGAACTCCCTTATTATGAGGAGAGTTGTCTGCAGGCGTTACGTTATTTTCAAGTGTACTTGCTGCAAAGCTTTATGGTTAATAGTTGACTTCGTGCAAAGTTAGTTCTCTGAACTGGCTCACATATACTTTTTGGGCATTACATCTGTTTCAGCTTATCACGTAGTTGTAAATAAGAGACGAACTAAGTTTTATGCGCAAAAAGAACTCGGACGAGATAAATGAAATGAATTATTATTGACATAATACAAAGAAACAAAATACGGAAAAGTGGATGGTTGTATGTGACAGGTTAAAACTGTAACCTGATGTGCCCACGTCAGCCATAATATTTGATTTTCCTGTTTTAGTCCAACGAGTTCCACACTTACAACTCCATTATCAATTAAAACATTTACTTTTTGGCCATTAAATCTGTTTATATTTATCACGTAGTAGTAAATAAAAGACGTACTTATTAGTTTACGCGAAAAAAGAACTCGGACAAGATAAATGAAATGAATTATTATTGACATAATGCACAATTAATAAAACACAGAAAAGTGGAAACGTGGTTGTTAGCATTGGTGGTAAGGCTGTTACTGTACTACATCGTGGTTTGGTTGAGATGCTTATAAGAACCTAAGACAAGTTCACTATGAAATTGGGGTTATCCGAGTTCTACTAATTCAAAATTACACGTGTCGAGACACTTAGAAATTGCGAGACAGAGCTGCTGGTTGTTAATTGCGGCCAGCAGAGCACACCTTGGTTGTAAGAACACAGTTCTAGATGAAAGTTATGTGTAGTATTCCTCGCTTTGAGACCGCGTAGTCTATTCTGAAATCATTTCAATAAAACTTTTTTGGGTTTGTGACAGCGACATATATGATAAAACTACTAACGTTTTCCTGATGTTGCAGGCAGATTTCATCAATGTGATGGCCAGCCTGATAAAGGCTGACTGCAGGAGCAGCTGAAATGTCGGTAGTTTTATCATATATTACATGTACATGTACATAAATTCTCCGGAAACTACTCTATAGCGCAAGGTGCTGTACATCATGCCAATATTGTAAATTTTTTTCCTATTCCGTTTGCGTATTGAGCGAGGGAAATATGAGCATCTGATGTTTCTATATGGGCTCTAATCTGTCTCATCTTGTTCTTATATTCCCTACAAGAGATATACGTTGATGGCAGGATAATGGCACACCGTCTTCTTCGAACACAGATTCTCTAAATTTACCCAAGAGGGTTTCGCGAGAACTGAGCCTTCTTTCTTCGAAGGGTTTTCATGTGGACTACACCGACCATTTGCGGTCCTAGCAGCGCGTCTCCGAATTCGTGCATTGTTTGTCGTCTTCCCTACTTGATACGGACTCCGAACACTGGAACAGTACTCTAGAATTGGTCTCAGTAGCAGCTTCTATGCAGCTTCCTTTACAAATGCTCCACACTTTCCCAAAACCCTCCGAACAAATCTAAGTCTTCCTTTCATCTTCCCTAATAGAGATTTAACGTGACCATTCCGTCTGACAGCACTTTTTAGTATTACTCTTAGGCATTTATACGATGTGACGTGTCTAAGATGTTCACCACCAATCTTATGATCGCAGTTTGTTATAGGGATTATCATATGTCCACTTCCGTAGCAGAGTGCTTGCCGTGCCTGACTGCCATGAGAAGGACCCGGGCTCGACATCGTTGCTGTCAGGGATTTTTCCTTGGTGGGAGGACACATATGGGATGTACCAACTGCTTCGTGATGCCAATTGAAGAGCTACTTGACCGAGCAGTAGCGGCTCTAAATCAGGAAAACTGAGCACGACTGGGAGGACGGTGTGCTGACTCCACGCCCCTCCATAACGCGTCCAATGACGCCTATGGCAGAGAATGACGCGGCGGTCGGTCACACTGATGGGCCCACCAGGGCCCGTCGGCGTAATTTTCATTTACGATTTTATAAGATCTTAGATTTATCCTCTTTCAAATAGAGCTGAAATTCTTCACACTAAGTGTTCACGTACCCAAAAGAGTTTCATTGGAATGAAATCCGGTTGTGAATGTCTACGCTCTTACAAACTGAGTTCTCGTCCCGTACGAATAGAGGCAGCTGGTCGAATTTGGCTCGCAGGCCATTGCGTGCCCACCCCTAATGTCACGTATGCGCCAGACAAACAAATAATAAAAAATGTCGCCGTGCAGCATCACAGATCTTGTGTACCGTAGGTGCTGCAGTCTGCCGCAGTGATTTACTTCAAAAGCGCGACATCACGAACCGCATCACCAGCGTTGCGCCGGCTGGATTATACGACGGTATCCAGGCGGCATCTGGTGCGCGTGGATCTGTGAAACGAGGAGACGAGAGCGCTAATGATGGCACGCTCTAGGCGCGCCGCGTCGCTGAAAGGGCGCCATGCAAAGTGGGTGCCAGACTGGGGAGGGTGGTCGGTACGCGGGGCGCACCTGGCACAGCTGTCTGCGACTAATTGAGAGCCGGCACGCTGGCGCCTCATTACTGCTAACGACGCGAGCCGCCCCAGCGCCGGGCTCCAGGGTCCAGGGTCCTGCCTGCAGCGCAGGGATCTCTATCTCCCGTCCCGACGTCTGCTCCAATGGAGCGCGACGGCGCGGTAATAAATTACCAGCGAGCGCCGGCTACCTGCCACATTCCTCGCGGGCGGCGGCCAGCAGGTGGCTCTCTGACCAACGTAGCTCACTTACTGCGGCCTTCCGGGGTGCCGGGGTCGGGAAGAGCTACAGTAGCGGAGCAGCTCCACAACACGTCTTCTATTTCGCTTTATTTAACACATTTAGATCGGGAAAGACGAATAACAGGCAATGTGTACAAGAACCAAGAGTGAAAAATAAGAGTGGGAGACCAAGTACGAAGTGCTCGGATGAAAGAAGAGTGAGGCAGGGGTGTACACTTTGGTCCCTACTGTTGAATCTATACATCGAAGAAGCAGTCATGGAAATAAAAGAAAGGTTCAAGAGTGGAATTAAAACTCAAGGTGAAAGGATATCAACGATGAGATTCAAAAACGGCTCTGAGCGCTATGGGACTTAACTGCTAAGGTCATCAGTCCCCTAGAACTTAGAACTGCTTAAACCTAACTAACCTAAGGACATCACACACATCCATGCCCGAGGCAGGATTCGAACCTGCGGCCGTAGCGGTCGCGCCGTTCCAGACTGTAGCGCCTAGAACCTGATGACAATGCTATCTTCAGTGAAGGTGAAGAAGAATTACAGGAGCTCTTGAATGGAGTAAGAGCCTAATGAGTAAAGAATAAAATGAGAGTAAATAGAAGGAATACGAAAGTAATGACAAGTAACAGGATTCGTAATCATGAAGTAGATGAAGTTAACGAATTCTGCAACCTAGGCAGCAAAATAACCCATGATGGGCGGAATAAGGAGGACATAAGAAGCAGACAAGCAGTGAAAAAAGGTCATTCCTTGCCAAGAAAAGTCTGCTACTATCATAGGCCTTAATTTGAGGAAGAAGTTCTTGAAAATGTACTTTTGGAGCACAGCACTGTATGCTAGTGAAAAATGGACTGCGTGGAAACTGGAACAGAAGAGAATAGAAGCAGTTGAGATGTAATGCTACAGAAGAATGCTGAAAATTCGGTGGACTGATAAGGAAAGGAATGAGGAGGTTCTCCGCAGAATCGGCGAGGAAATTGATATACGGAAAACACTGACAAAAACAAGGGACATCTGTTAAGACATCAGGAAATCACTTCCATAGTACCAGAGGGAGCTGTAGAGAGTAAAAACTGTAAAGGTAGACAGAGGTTGAAATTAATCCAGCAAATAACTGAGGACGTATGTTGTAAGTGTTACTCTGAGATAAAGAGGTTGGCGCAGGAGAGGAACCCGTGCCGGCTGTAGTGGCTGAGCGGTTCTAGGCGCTTCAGTCCGGAACTGCGCTGCTGCTACGGTCGCAGGTTCGAATCCTGCCTCGGGCATGGATGTGTGTGATGTCCTTAGGTTAGTTAGGTTTAAGTAGTTGTAAGTCTAGGGGACTGGTGACCAAAGATGTTAAGTCCCATAGTGCTCAGAGCCATTTGAACCATTTGAGGAATCCGTGGATGAAAAAAAAAAAAAAAAAAAGAAACGGAGGTGCGTACAAGCAGAGAGCTGTCATTGAGTTCTTTTTGGTGGAAAACCAGAGCGCTGCAGATATTCATAGGCGGTGTGGGGTGTCTACAAAAGTGGGCGTTGAACAAAAGCACGGTGCTTCGTTGGGCGTGGCGTCTGTCACCATAGCAACAAGGTTGCGCAAGCCTGTCCGGTCCACGCTGCGCCGACTGGACGCACACAGCTGTGGCTTTGCAGTGTTGGAACTGTGACGGTCCCATTCGAGGTGACCAATGGATGAAACCGATTTTCTCCATCTTTAGGACAATGCAGCGCCTCGTACAAGTCTGCACACCCGACAGGCGCTCGGAAAACTTCGTTGCATTGTTCTTCCTCATCCACCCTACATCCCAGATCACACACCTTCGAACTGTTTGGCCCAATGAAGAATGCACTCTACGGGAAGCAGTACCTGGATGATGGAGAGGTTATTGATGAACAAGACTTTGGCACCGACGTCGACAAGAGCCCTTTGCTAGTAGAATCTTTCATCCTCTATCAGACATTTCTTTACACGTAATAGAGAGTGAAATACCAACTTTCACTGATTTATTTTTAGAAATGTTTTCGCAGTTCTTTACCAATGATTTATTTTCAAAAAACTTCCAGCCACTATTTTACCCTTATAGTGGCTGAATTCCCAAAAATGCTGAAACACTTTTCTTTTTTATTTCTGAGTGAGGAACAAAATTCCCGTTTTCGTAGTTATAACGTCAAAATAGCTTCTATAGCGACATATTTTCAAAAAACCTTTCATCTCCTCAGCCCCTTAGCAGTGGAATTTCGAACAATCATTTCTTAAACGATGCCTACAGTATAAGATCCACACCCTCACCAAATTTCCAATTTCTGTCCTTAGCGGCTCGGACTGGTGGATGATAAGCCAGTCAGTCAGGACATTTCCTTATATGACTCTACTTTAAGTGCAGGTGAGAAGAATGTAGCGTATGTTTAAAACTTTAGCGGTGGCTCATTGTTTAAACCATCAGCCAATCACATTCTTTCTGGTCTGTAGTTCAGTATGTTGTTCAGCCTCTGTATTCGCATCTTAATAGTTCATTTTAAGGCAAAGTCTATGTCAGCAGATTTAGGTTTCGTTTCGTAGTGTTACATCCTTTTTTACGACATTTTTTACGACATAGATGTTCGCATTGCTTGACCAAATGTACGTACTACTCATTTTCACAAATTTTATTATGTGTTGAAGCAGATGTGTGTTTTCTGTATCACTATAGAATTTTATACTTTTATTTTCATGTAACGGCCGATCACCGGGAGAATGGGTGGTCCATTGGAAGGCCGAGCCGTACTGTTGAGATTTCGGTCACTGGCTGCAGTGCATATAAGGCAGCACTCGCATATTGTCCCTGTAATATCCTATCGATGTTGCGACATCAGATTATTTATTATAAAAATTAAATCTGTATAATTTGTTGTTCTATTGAATGAATTTAATGTGTTAATTTATGTAGAGACTCTGTCAGATTAACTTGTATAAAAGTTCAATGTTGAGCGAAAATAGTTGATGATTATTTGTGATGAAAGTAATGGACCAATTTATTGAAGTTACGAAGATTATTTTTTGGCGAATAATATGTTTACCTCTACAAAAATTGGGGTCAGGAACAGTCTGTGCAAAATATTTTAAACCGACAGTGATGGTTTTTTCTTCCCAAATATTTGAGTTGATTGACAGCATTTGAAATTGAAGTAGCTAATTTTTGTCGTCTTTTCGTGTTATTCTACTAACGAATTTTCAGTCTCGTGTTGGTGACACTGGAAATCTACAACACTATTTATGAAATTAATTTTTGACTAATTGATTTAGATACTGAAGAGAAGCTAGCTTGGTCGGGAACAGAGAGCATGTACAAATGAATTATTCGATTTCATCGTGGACTGAACCTAATTTACGTCGGTCATGAAAACACACCGTCTAAAATCCGAAGTTACATACAGCAAATATATACATTTATAAATAACACCACACTGTGCTTAGGGACGTGAATATTAGTAAGTGCGATTATACCTACTATTTCATAGCATTAATTTTTGTATTTCAGATATAGTTACTTAAATATTATAACTCGTTAGCTCAACGATTAGGTGTGAGGCTACGGCTCCAAAATTCTCGGCTTCGATTCCCAGTCAGTCTTCGGATTTGTGTCTGACACTTTTCTTTCACGTCTGCAGAATTCGTTAATGTGAAAAATACTGAGTTGCATCGCGGTTCGGAATTCAATTTAAACTGTTGCTCCCCCTATAACAAGCTGGGTATATCAGTCCACCGTTCTAGGGAGAACGAACATACCTTTCCTGTAGGAACATGCCTAGTAAAGCACTGGTCCTCAAACAAACCTTCGGTTCTAATAGTGATTCACGCTAAATGTTCAAAATAAGCTTCCTTTTCAATATAATCTCAGACACATCGGACCATGGAATCACGCTTACTTTGAACTATCTGGAGCTAGTTGCAAATATCTTGGTTAGCATCCGCTACAGATTCATGAAATATCTCATCATTGGCACTAGCAGTGGCTCGACAGCGACTTTAAATATCTTCGTAAAGAGAGATGCAATGGATTTCGGTCTGACAGACGTGCAAGCCTTGGAATTTGTGCTTATCTACACATCCACAAGGAATGACAAATATCATTTAGCATAGTTCCAGCACTGTGCCTGAAATATGATTGTTGGTACAAGTGACAAGGTGCAGATTAGACAGTTCCTAAACTCTGTGATTTTTGAAAGGGTGCTCCAGTCCATGATCCGAACAGTACAAAAGTCTACTGAAGAATGAGGAGGACAATTGAGCATTTGTTGTGATTTGCTACCACAGACCTAAGTCCAGCGCATTACCGGTCACTGTTTTGCACATGCAATGTAAAATCTACAGCATTATTGTTTCGATATACGAGTATTTGTACGTCTGAATGCTAAACCAATCATTTTCGGACAAATTGCATTTTTTACTTGCCTTATTGCGAACAACTTATGCTAAGAGTGTGTACTCGCATTTCAGACTCATACCGCTTGTCCACAGCTTCCCCTACAGCAAATTTTCGGGGATGAGACTGTTTTGCATGGTGTTAAAAACAAATATGTGGCTCACAATCTAATGAAAACCTTCCGATTAGATGGCACTTCCACAATTTGCGTTGCAATGTTGCCGATTACCAAGTGGAGTTGCTTCTCAGTGGGCTACACCAGATGAAAGGAATCTAGTTTGAGATACTAACACATTACATAAAGCACTCTTAGGTAGACAGTTGCAAAATAAAATGATAACTCATCCGCAGCTGATTACAGTGACTAAGCTATGACGTACGGACCTTCGTGTGGCAGTTTAATACAGGGTGGCCACGTCGATATGAATAACAAGTATTCTCGATTCCATGGAGCTGATGCAAATGGTGGCCCAGATGGTACTGTGTGTACCAGGGACAGCGTATGATCAGCCCTTAACTGTTGTGTGTGCCTGAACAGGGCTACACGATGATATACGGGGTGTGGAGTAAGGTGGTTAATGGTGTGTGGCTAATGCTAATCATTCATCACTGAACGAGAACTGTCGTACTGTGATCCTATTTTGCTCATGTAGTGTAATGTTAAAGCACGGAACTTGCGAGACAGGATATGAGTCGAATCTTTCTCAAATCCACGTGTCGGAAAAATGACCGTTGATTTGGTTAACCAGACAGCTTTAGAGAAGTCTTAATTCACCTTCCCACATGCTTCTAAACAAGTACTGGTGCAGTTCCCTGTGGGCACCTAAGAAATCACTTTTTTCCATCATTCTTGTTGTTGGTGTTGGTTTATTGTCGACCCTAATGACTCTAATGAACATAATCCTGTCACGGAACTGATCACAGTAACTTACTGCTTGCTCTACCATCCTGAAAATAACGAATTCTACTCCTGGTATACCATTTCCTGCTGCTGTTGATATTATCTTTTATGCATCTGATCAGAATTTCTTATCTTCCCGTTTCGCCATTTGAATAATTTCGCTGCTGCAGAGATAAAGACTAGGCTAGGGTCTCAGCATCAGCACTGGAGATCGCCACTGAAAAATAAAACTATCTCTTTCTATCTGGATTGACCTTCACCAATCGAACTCTCACTATGCCTTCATGAAGTCAAAAACTCCTATCTTACCCTAGTCTAACTATTGGCGTGGTACACCGGTCAGATAACCAGTCCACCTTGATGCCACTCAGTGTTCGCTCACAGGTGCTAGCTAACACTCTGTCTGTGTTCACACTGCGCATTACGTGTCACGGACAACATAGTGAACAAACACTTAATCACGAGCAACTCAGTATAAAGTATCCCTCCAATTCGCTAGCGACAGAGGTGCTCTCTCAGTACAATACTGACTAGAGACTTGCTCCTCGCTCTCTGCGTATACGCATGAGGGCACTCGCTCCCGCTATGTTTCCCGCTACAAGAGCGTCACCGGAATGACTTCCTTCCGTGCAAAAATGAAAGGGTATATCATCTACTGGCTTTCCCTCACTCCTCTGGCTCATTGTGTCAGACATAGTCCACCAGTCAGTGTTACTCTTACAAACGGGAGAATGGCTAAACCGACCAGTCTGGAAATACGACGGCCGTTCAGAAACTAACCTCCGGTTGATTTAAAAAAATACACCAAGTTAAATAAAAATATTTTAATATATACATCTTACAACTACATCTTTGCACTATTTTTCTACATAGTCTCCATAGCGATTGAGGCACTTATCGTATCTCTTCACAAGCTTTGAAATTCCTTCTGCATAAAAATCACCCGCTTGTGCCTGGAGCCAGCCTGTGACCGCATCTTTGAGCTCTTCGTCGTCATCAAACTGCTGTGACCTGAGCCATTTCTTCAAATGCATGAAGAGGTGATAATCACTTGGCGCCAGGTCTGGGCTGTAAGGTGGATGGTTGATAACATCCCACTTGAAGGACTCAAGAAGGGCCGTTGTTCTGCGAGCAGAGTGAGGATGGGTGTTATCGTGCAAAAAAACGATACTGGAAGTCAGCATACCACGGCGTTTGTTCTGTATAGCCCGTCGTAACTTTTTTATTGTTTCACAGTACACGTCTTGATTAATGGTCGTACCACGTTCCATGAATTCAACCAACAACACCCCTTTGGCATCCCAAAACACCATTGCCATCAGTTTTCTGGCAGAAAAATCTTGCGAGGCTTTTCTTGGTTTGGTAGGCGAATTTGAATGTGCCCACATCTTTGATTGTTCTTTTGTCTCAGGGTTCACGTACTTAATCCAGGTTTCGTCACCGGTCACGATTCTGTTTAACAATGGTTCTCCTTCGTCCTCATAATGTGACAGAAAGTCTAATGCAGAGGCCATTCTTTGAGTTTTGTGGTGGTCGGTAAGAATTTTGAACACCCATCGTGCACAGAACTTACGGTAACCCAATCTTGCTGTCACTATCTCGTACAAGAGAGTCTTAGAAATCTGTGGAAAACCAGTAGACAACTCCGACATTGAGAAACGTCGATTTTCACGAACTTTTGCATCAACTGTCTGAACGAGTTCGTCAGTCACCAATGATGGTCTACCACTCCTCTCTTCATCATGAACGTTTTCTTGTCCACTTTTAAATAGACGTACCCATTCACGGACAAATCCTTCACTCATAACTCTTGGTCCGTACACGGCACAAAGCTCACGATGAATAGCTGCTGCAGAATATCCTTTGGCTGTAAAAAACCTTATGACAGCACGCACTTCACATTTGGCGGGGTTTTCTATTGCAGCACACATTTCAAACTGCCACAAAAACTAAACTAGCGCAGGTACGACGTTCACTCGACCACAGCTTGATGCCGACTGACCTGTTGAGTGCGTGAACGCACAGATGGCGTCGCTACTCCCCCCACAACCGGCACTGTGACCAATCGGAGGTTACTTTCTGAGCCGCCCTCGTATATAGCATCTGCATTAGGCGTTTACTGTCCACTTGTGAGAACTCTGAAACTGCGCACTAGGTCCATTAAAAAAATGCGCATGCTGGGGCTCTCCCAAACAATACAGCCGGTTTTGCTTTTAAGGTGAACACGCAGGCCATTATCCCTGTTCTCTGGCAAAAACTGTTTTGGTTCGTGGGCGGTCGGCCGGCCGGCGCAGCTGCTAACTCACTCTCCTATGGACTTTCCAGAGGGCTGGTTGCCTCTGCTGAACAAAAACTCCTGTGGCCGTCATGTCTTGAACGTTTGTGTACGCCAGCCTCGACTTTTTAATCTCAGTGCGCACTTGCGAATTATGTATTAGATTTGCATATGGATTAAGTGGAAAAACGTAAAATTGACTCTACCGTATCGAGTTTGGGCTCGAATGAAACGTCTTGATACGCAGAATACGATGATGAGGTCGGAATATGTAAGAAATGAAGGTCAGGAGACCACAACACCTTACATGCTTTTGGTTAATGAATTGAAATGTAATCGTTATCGAAGTAAAGATCAAAAGTACTCCTGTCGCCCAGCTGAGGTCATGAAAACGTTGATACAATTCGATATACAGTCAACTCTCAATAATTCGAAATTGAAGGGGTCTCACAAGGGGTATGAATGATTGGGAATCAGCTTAAACGGAAGTTTGACTGATACAGGCGGAATCAAGAAAAAGAGGGAATCAGGATACCACCTACGAAAATAAAGTTACAAAGTAGTGACAAATTGCCTATTGGCTTCTGTCTCGGGTTCTCCGGCTGACGTTTATTTGATGATTTGGCTGACATTTCACTTGCACAAGTGGCTGACATAGTCAAAAGCTTCACCCTCCATTACTGGTGGTGGACCGCAGTCGAGTACTGTACTGTATTCTAGTTTCAATAACATTCGTATTTCTTTACAAAGGAAAGCAATAAGTAACAACCACAGGTAGAAATCAGATTAAAAAAGTCACATCCATTTTACTGGTATCGGTTTTTATTTATTTTAAGGTTCCAAAACAAAAACACTTACGAATATCCGAAAACGTATATAGAGATCTCAATTTATTTTTCCAAGGAATGAGTGATCTTTCTCGCTTCAGTGACTTTCAGTAGATCTGTGCTTAGTCAAATGTGTTCTTTATTGAGACCAAAGAAAAAAATACATTATCATCTCTTTAAGTACTAAGGATGTACGTAGTCAATGGTTCCAGTTGCCACGTTGCATCTTTTGGAGTCACAGATGTGAGTCTTCATTCTGATGCGTCGTTGCCTTCATTGGGGTACTTTTTTTGAATCAGCAGAATTGAAAATAATAATATTGTCGATATTACTGCTTGGACAATAAAGCATTTAATCCATGATTCATTTATTATTATATTTGTCACCTGGAAGAGCCAAACTTTCGAAGCCACACAGAGCACCACAGACATCCCCACGATCGTCGAAATGGACGAAATCATCAAATGTCACATTTTTTCCAATCCAGGAAGAAGTAACTGGCTCTCCAATTCTCCGCTTTCTTCTTGTTGCAGTTTATTATGTAGCTTCCTGATGGATCAGCATTTTTTAAACTGTCCCAAATCGTCGTGGGGGTAACATTTTCCCACACTTTAACAGCCATAGTTACCTCTGACAAAACCGTTAAGCTGGGCTTCTGAACACCTTCAACGACATTCAACACCATCGTCACAACTTGTTTGCGGTAAAATATTTTAAAGTTTAGAATTATTACTTGATCAAGCGATTTAATTTCAACGTGGCGTTCTCAACGAAAACATTGTCTAGAAGTGGTTGGTTATTGTAAACTGCGCTAACTGTCCAAGCAACTTAGGATCGTTTCTGCTTTTTCACGCCTTTATCCAGCCTCAGCGGCCATTCACTGAACAATTTTGGTGTTAACTACGCCTTTTGTTGGAGCAGAAAGACACGGAAATTATGTGATGTTCTTGAAACATCTCGGATGCCCAGCCTTCGACGTCGATTCCAATTGCCGAGAGTGAGATTGCTGCTGACTTCGAAATACGGTGTTCATGAACGTTCTCTTGGGACTGTCGCATCGCGTTATCAAGTGTACCAAAATACACAAGTTCTCTTCGGTTTATCCTTTTTTTTCAAGGATAGTTATTGAGAAATTTAATTAATCCAAGTTCGAGATAGTAAGAGTTGAGTGAATTTCCCTTATGGCAAACTAAGACGAAGTCTTACCACAAACACTTTGCCACTGTGGTGTTACTGCGTCATGTCCCGTGGTCGAATCGGTCGTTGCAGTGTTCGGAAATGACAGACAGAAATATCAGTGGCAACGAAAGTTTAAGTGAGACCTGGCAGAAATCCCAGTGGTTAAGGCATTTGGTCGCGAAGATCAAGAAATTCGGGTACGAATCTGTCAAATTTTAACTGTCACGGATTTTGTCAAAACAATTTCGCGGTAGTCCAACGCATGTACGCGAAACGACCGGGTGTAGGCGTTTCAGCTGGACGAGTACGCAATATCCTGGAAGACAAAATGGAAAACTTGTATGTGAGGCGTGAGCCGCACATACCAAAATAACCCCTGAAAAGATATATAAATGCAGTATTTGGCAGCGTTTAATCGTAAACGGGACTTCCAGCTCTGATTTGTGACTATGGATGAACCTTGTATCCTTCGTTATACACCAGAGATGAAGGAACTGCTCACATTATTTTTTTGTTCGATTCCGAGGTATACCCGGGTTCCTGTGTTCGATTCCCGGCGGTGTCAGGGATTTTCTCTGCCTCGTGATGACTGGGTGTTGTGTGGCGTCCTTAGGTTAGTTAGGTTTAAGTAGTTCTAAGTTCTAGGGGACTGATGACCATAGATGTTAAGTCCCATAGTGCTCAGAGTCATTTGAACCATTTGAACCACTCCGAGGTATAACCGGCACAGATTTTTTGAATTAATGCGGTACCAGATCTGAGGGTTATTATGTTTCATTCTTGGATCATTTGAAGAATGAGGTGAATGAAAAGCGTACAAGGGTGTCGCACGAAAACAGATTGTTTCATCAGGAAAAGGCACTATACCACACTACAAGATTCGCAGTGGCTTAAGTTCGTGAAACATTGTTTCTCGTTCTTCATATTCTACAGATTTAAGTACAGGAACTATTTCCTACGGTCAGCCTGGAAAATTTTGCTTCATTGGAAGAAGTTAGGATTAAATGACGAAGGGGCCGTTGCCATCAGTTAGTACTTCGGGAAGTTTGGCAAAACCTATTTTCCTAATGGAATGAAACAACTGGAAACTCGCTGACCAAATGTGTAGTTAAGGAAGGAGATTATGTTGAGAAACAAAGTGAATTTTTTTTCTAAATTAATGTTCACCTAATTTTTTATCACACATATCAAACAGCTCTCGCAGTAAAGACATTGTCCCTTTGTTGCAGCTCCCCAAGATTTACATGTATCATGGTTTACCTAAATCATGCAAGCAGAACAGAGGAATAATTATTTAATTTAGTTATTTTGTTTCAAACATCTTTGGAGGATGGACCCTGCAACCAAGCACAAAATTTAGCAACACAAGAAAAATTATTTATTAATTACCTTATAGGTATGACATGAAAATACTAAAATTTTTAAAATTATTGCCTGCATCAACGTAAGGACATTGAAGTTCAGCTCCCCTCTATATCAGATTAAAGAACTAACTTATAATAAGTAAAATCTGAAAGCATCATTGAAGATCCCTTTTACATCGTCTAATTAACTTATAACTACATCACATCCCCTGTATGTTACGATGAGCATTTTTTTTTTAAATTGTGTTATGTCCAAAAGAACAAAATTTTACAGGAGAAGCAAAAAACTGATTACTCTTAAACTGGGAATTAACAATTTGTAATATACAATTTATTGTTGATGAGGCTTACATCTAGAAACATGAAAAAACGAAATCAATTTGCAGTTGTGTTCTACCAATTTAAGGAAAATGCGATGGGCCTTATATTCTTTGTTCCAATAATCTGTAAAATATATAAATAAAAAACTGTTAATAAGGCAAATACACAACTAACTTATTATTTTTATGATTATTGTAAAAGAACATTCTCTTTTAACACAAAATTAAATATTTCACAATAAACATTCCATTGTATAGAGTGTTGATGGTGACCTTGTTGCCAATTCACTTAACAGTATTCATATCAAACTAACATGTCGTTATTGAAAAGCATATTATCACACAGTAGAGAGATTAATAATAATCGTTTTGATATACAATTCACAATGTCTTTCTGCTGTAATTCTTTAATGACACTTCATTATTTAAATGGTAATTTTTTTAATGTTCTCATTGAATATTTTGATTCATAGAATGTTCAGAATTGCCATTCTATTGGTTTCTCTTCAAATTTGGTCTAATCCTACAACCAGAAACTGACATACTAACTTCTTCCTCATTGCCAGTTATCACAGCAATTGCATCAATGATGTCAGCACAGAATTCTAAATCACCTATGCTCCTCCCATCACTCCAAATGCGTTTACATACCAAATTATTCACATCACTCTTCTTTGCTTCACTCACTCTACTGTATGGTGATTTAAGGTAATGGGCATGTTTGGTTTTCTTTCTCTTTTTCGGTTTCGTCTGGAATTACCACCTACAGCAGTTTTTCCTCCATAAACGAAAGAGCAGTTCCCTTACAAATAACTCGTAAGTGCAATATACTGACGTTATTGAACATGTAGCATTCTTGAGAAAAGTCCGTGTCCTGACGATATAACTGGCTAAGTGAAGTAACTAATCAGCTTCTCGTTCAGTAAATATTGAACACAATACAATTTGAAACACACTACAGAAGACTGAATACGATTCGTAACAATCTGATTTCACATCATGAAGGGTCGATTTGGTAACTTTACAAAAATGAATCAGTCTCGATTTTGTCCGTTGGTGGCCGGAATATGATTTGGAACGATGCTCATTTTACAGTTCTGGTAGTTTAAAGAACTTAGAACTGACTGGATAAGAAACAATTAATAATTTAGAGTCCGTTATATAATATTTCGCCCTTTGTTTTTATGTTTTACACATTACAATAAAAATCGAGGATGTCATCTGCAACTGTACAATAATCTCAATAAGGCGAAAGTTTTAACTCTAACCGGTGTTTAGTTTCTTTGTTTAACTGTTATTTATATTCTCTGTTGTATTCCAAAATGCCACTTTAGAGCCTTTCGATTATGTAATTTTAAAGCTTAATTCAAAATAATTTTCGAGGTTAAAGTGGGTGATGGCATTTATGATAACATGAAGGTGATGTAACGTACAACCTCCATTATGAGGATGATGTGGTAGAGGTTCCTGGTAATTGTGGGTAGGCATTATTATGGGGGACATATGATAGTGAATGTTACAGGGAAAAGGATGTGCGATGTCCATATGGAATGTGGAAAACAACTGATAGGTGGGATGTAGGTGTTAGGTCATCTGGGAAAGGTAAGAGCGGGTTGTAGCCCTCATTTACGGTGGGTAGGTCAGTTATGGCTGCAAGGAGGGATAGAATTCAGAAATGAGTTCATGGCCTGAGAGGGAATGGTAATTTAAATCACGTTGGAGAAGGACAATGTGGAGATGCATAGAAGGTGGAATATGTTGACAGAGACGTGGCAGCAATGCAGGGCTCTCTAGGACAGGTTAGATTATAGGAAGTTGGGACTCAAGTTTAGGGTAGTTGCAGGAGAAGTGAAGATGTCGTTTGTATCTAAAGAGGTGTGGAAAATTTGTGAATGGGAAAAGGTTGTCAGGTACAGAAAGCGAGTTGGGGTACACTTCGCTGAAGGACTTGGTAGGAGTGATAAAACTTGAGAAAAGTCCACGCCAAATGCCATCGCTAAAGATAGGGCAGGCCAATGACCTTGCCGCAGTGATCGGTTCCCGTCAGGTCACCGGAATTAAGTGCTGTCCGGCTTAGGTAGCACTTGGATGAGCGACAGCCCGCTCTGTGGAACGTTGTTGGCAAGCGTGCTGCACTCAGCCCGTGAGAGTGAAACTGAGGAGCTACTTGAATAAAAGTAGCGGCTCCGACTGGTGTACTGACAACGGCGGGGAGAGCGGTGTGCTGACCACATGCCCCTCCGCATCTGCATTCAGTGACGTCTACAGGCTGTTTAGTAAAGAGTTTAGTAAAGGAATTTAGTAAATGTAGGGCGGATGAGGTTTTTGTAAGTTGGAAGACGCTCGTTGTATTTAAGCCTCAAGTTCGAGTGGTTGTTTGTTTAAGCATATTTAGCCTATTCCGGGGTTTCTTTTGGATGATGAGTTAAGTGAGGATCCCAAACTAGTTTTGGATCGAGAATTTGTTCAAAATATTTAGTGTTTTAGCTAGGCAGATAGGACACCTTTGGATTGTCAGGTAAAGTTCTCTGGAACGGATTGCTCGTGTGTGTTTTCCATAATTTTTACTTGGAATTTTGCGGCATCGTTGGAAACGTACTGGGCAAATTGGGATGAAGAGAGTGTAAGGTGTTACGTTTTGTTGGCAACTATGTGACTTGCTCTTAATCAATTAATAGTGACTTTCTCCTTCCGCTTGTAACGGTATTAAGAAATTGTGAAGTATTAGGTATGTGCTGTTGGCAAGCTCTGTACCAAGTTCCTCCGAAGTTTATGTTGTCATTTCTTGGACTCAACCACTGCTGACGTCTTTCCCCATTGTTGCGCAATCCGAGTTGGTGGTCAGTCTCTAAGGAATTCGTTGTAGACGGGGTCTCCTACCCCACCCGAATTGCTGCAGCCTCAGGTGCACGGAGCAGATGCTTGCGTTCTGTGGCCTCCGTGGAATCATCTGCTAGCCGCTAGCGGAAGTGGACCGGCAGTAGGCATTAGGCAGAGCGCAGCGGCACGGGGATCGATTTGCACGGGAGCATTCCGCCTCGGTGGGCCAACGGCACGGTGACTCAGACAGCCTCTTACAGCCAATTAACGGGACGGGGAAAATTATAGGGCCAGCCTGTGTGGGCCAAATTAATTACATGTCTTAGCGCCGGCCGGAGGAGTAAGCGTGCGCCCGCCCGCCCACTAGCAGGGGCGTACAAACCGCGACCGGCGGCGACACGTGCGTCCGCGCTCGGTGCAGTGCTACGTGCGCTCGACGTGTCAACTACGGTGCCTCAACGAAGTGCATATTTCAGGGTGACAGTAACTTGAGAAGTAAATCGAGAGTGCATCCTGTTTCGTGACGCGTCTGCGGACTTGCTAGCTAGGTTTTAATCAGCACGACAGGAACTTCTGTGTGAACAGAAAATAGTATACTTTCTTGGATAATGTATTAAACAATCAGTAAAACAGAAAAAACAAAGTTTCTACTAAATTAAAAATTCCGATTTCTATAACAAACATTTGTATAGCTTTGTTTTGCTAATTAAACCGTCCAGACCATTTAATCTATACTTAACGATGTTGACGATGATGGATCGCTTAGGCATAAGGCTTTTGAAGCTGCAATTAAACTTCGTTTAACGAGTTCTCAGTTTTAATATAATGTTTGCAGTAGCCGACAAGTTGTTTTAACAAAAATATAAGAAGTTGTCTGGGCCGCTAAATGAGCAAAAAAATCCACAATAACTGCAGACACATTTAGACAACTCATTTCCTTTGCTAATATACTAGCGATTCACCCGGCTTCGCGTGGGCAGTAGCGAGCATCTAAGGAAGGACGACTTGCTGGCATAGCTGTAATTTTATTAACAAAAAATGGTTCAAATGGCTCTGATCACTATGGGACTTAACTGCTGAGGTCATCTGTCCCCTAGAACTTAGAACTACTTAAACCTAACCAACCTAAGGACATCACATACATCCATGCCCGAGGCAGGATTCGCGGTCGCGCGGTTCCAGACTGTAGCGCCTAGAACCACGCGACCACACCGGCCGGCTTTTGTTAACATTCCACTACATAGAGTTATGATATAAATTCAGAAAGAAATATTAATCATCACTTTCATATAAATTACGTTATTTATCAGCACACACAAGGAAAATTCTCAGTGCCTGCTGTGGTGGCCGAGCGGTTCTAGGCACTTCAGTCCGGAACCGAGCGACTGCTACGGTCGCACGTTGAATCCTGCCTAGGGCATGGATGTGTCTGATGTCCTTATGTTAGTTAGGTTTAAGTAGTTCTAAGTTCTAGGGGACTGATGACCTCAGATGTTTAGTCCCGTAGTGCCATTTGAAAGTTCTCAGAAGATACAAATGTTATCCGTTCTATCCTTAAATGTCATTTGGAGTGACACCTCGTGGCCACGATGCGTACTGCGAGCTACCAGGCACCCTGGTCTGCCCCTCTACAGCGTCAGTTCTCTGCGAGCTGTGTGGTCTGCTCAGTAGCAGCAGAGCCTGGCATCAGCCACAGTCGGTTGCCAGCCCCTCGCCTCCAGTGCCACTCCAGCACGAGTTACATTTTCTCTGTGACCTTTCCCCAAATTTTCGCGCATAACATCACTTCAAAACACACTCTGCCACTCAACATCGGTAGGATACACTCTTGGATACACAACATTGGAAAATGGGGTGGCTGGCAGGGTGAGTAGCAAACTGAGGTTGTTTCCTGATGATGCCGTGGTGTACGGAAAGATGTCGTCAAAGAAACAAATTGACTTAGATGAAATTTCTAGTTGGTATGATGAATGGCAGCTACCTCAAAATATAGGAAGATGTAAGTTAATGCTGATGAGTACGAAAAACAAACCATAATATTCGGATACAGCATTAGTAGCGTGGTGCTTGACACAGTCACGTCGTTCATCTGGTCGTAACTTTGCAAAGCGACATGAAATGGAACAAGTATGGGAGGATTGTGGAGGGAAGGCGAATGTTCGACTTCGGTTTGTTGGGAGAATTTTAGGAAAGTGTGATTCATTTGCATAGAAGACCGCATATGGGACGTTGGTGCGTCTTATTCTTGAGTTCTGCTAGAGCCTTCGGGATCCGTACCAGGTGGGATTAAAAGAAGACATCGAAGAAATTCAGAAGCGGGCTGCTAGATTTGTTACTGGCAGATTCGAACAACACACAAGTATTACGGAGATGCTTCGCGAACTCAAATGGAAATCCTTGGAGGAAGGAGTACTTTTCCAGGAAAACTATTGAGAAAATTTATAGAATCGGCATTTGAAGCTGACTGCAGAACGATTCTACTGCCGAAATCGCACATTTCGCGTAAGGATCAAAGACAAAAAATAAGAGACATGCAGACGGTCGTTTTTCCCTCGTTCTGTTTCTGAGTGGAACGGGAAACAAAATGACTAGTAGTGGTACAGAGTACCATCTGCCATGCACCGTACGGTGGTTTGTGGAGTATATATCGGTGTATGGTGCACCCTCTGACACGCAACATCAGCACTTCGTTACGTAACAATGGTACAAAGAACGTATCCCACGTAACATAGACACGAAGAACCGTCTGCCACGAAATATTGGTATGGACCACCATGCGAGCTAGTGTGATTGCGAGGAGTTCTGTTATTCACCGCTAGATGGCAATGGCATTGTTTTCACACCTCAGTTCATTATAGTTCAGCTAAACTGCACGAAAAAATGGGGTGCGGGCTACCTCATTCTACCTACCTCAGCCCCTTTCGAAATTTTTTCTAAAAATTTTGATATCTGAATGTATTCACGCTTTTTCATGCTGAGAGAGAAGGAAACAATGGCAGTGGAAAAGAGGCAGGAAAGTAATAAATACTGGAAGAAAGTAGGCGATGGGTGTGATATAGAAAAAGCGAAAGAGACAATGGCAGTGTGAGAGAAAGAGAGGGACACAGTGGCAGTGGTATATAGTTGACTGTCACAGAACAGTGCTAGGAAAAGAGTAAAGGAGATAATGGCTGGGGGGAGGAATAAAGAGAAAGAGAAAGTGGAAGTGGGTGACAGCCAGTGGTAAAGAGAATCAGAGTACGACAACGACAACAACGAAGAGAGAGATAATGACAGTCAGAAGAGACAGCAGCAGTACGAAGGAAGGAATGCGATAGCAGCAAGGGAGAGCTAGAAGGAGACAGTGACAGTGAAACTGTAGCATTAGGACAGGACGAAGGGGACTACGGCTGAAAGTTATGGGAGCATGTGAGAGTTGGAGATGGGTTGAATGTTAAAAAAGTCACAAATACGTTCGCTTGTCAAAATTTTTTAAAGGTGCTGACGTAGGAAGAACGACGAATGTAGTACACCACTTTTCAGTCAGGGTCCTTTAAATACTCAGGAACAGATTCGCTTTTTTTGTGCTCTGATAGGAACATTTTTTTGCTTGTTTTATACACTGAAGAGCCAAAGAACACCTGCCTAGTATCATGTGGGGCACTCACGAGAACGCAGAAGTGTCGCAACACGTCGTGGCATTAACTTGACTAATGTCTGAAGTACTGCTGGAGGGAATTGATACCATGAATCCTGCAGGGCTCGCCACAAATCCGTAAGGGTACGACAGGGTAGAGATAGAACTAATTAAACCTAACTAACCTAAGGACATCACACACATCCATGCCCGAGGCAGGATTCGAACCTGCGACCGTAGCGGTCGCCCGGCTCCAGACTGTAGTGCCTAGAAACGCACGGCCACTCCGGCCGGCGGCGATAAGTTTGGTGTCGTGCAGTCACCAAGGGTACACCAGCGGGCCTTCGGCTCGGAAAGCCCATATCGACGTGTCGTTGAATGGTTCACACGGTGACACTTGTTGATGGCCCAGCATTGAAATCTGCAACAGTTTACAGAAGGGTTTGAGTTCTATCACATTGAACGATGCTCTTCAGTGGTCGTTGGTCCCGTTCTTGCAGGATCTTTTTCCGGCCCATCGATATCGGGGATATGATATTTTACTGGATTCGTTACATTCGCAGTACACTCGTGATAAGGTCGTGCGGGAAAATCCCCACTTCATCGCTACCTACGAGATGTGTCTCATCGCTCGTGCGCCGACTATAACACCACGATCAAACTCACTTAAATCTTGATAACCTGACATTCTAGCAGCGGTAACCCATTTAACAACTGCGTCCGACACTTTCTGTAGTATGTAGGCTTTGCCGACCGCAGCGCCGTGTTCTGCCTGTTTACATATCTCTGTATTGGAATACGCATGTCTATACCAGTTCCTTTGGCCCTTCAGTATATTACGATGTTGTGATAAGCGCTTTATTATATCAATTTATTTCTACAACTGATTTTCAGTTCACAAAACTTTAACTATCGTTGTGAAGGACGAAATGAAAAAAAAAGAAATCTGGTCCAGAATACTGATTTAATATTAAAGTAGCAAGCCAACCTGACTTCGCACGTTTAGCACTAAGTACTTACGGCTGGACAGCTTGTCTGGAATTGTGGTAATTTTGTTAACGGACCACTGAAAAGAGATACAACAAAAATTAAAAGAAATTCAGGTAAATGAATATCATCACATTCATAGTACTTAAATAATTTAAGCAACGCACAGGAGGAAAGTAATAAGGAGACACGACTGTTACCTGTCCTGTAGTTAATTGTCATTCGAAGTGACGTCTTGTGGCAATGACGGGAGTTGCAAGCAACCAGACCATCCAGTCCGCACGTTTACAGCGTCAGTTCGGTGCAAGCTACAGACGTTTAAGAGCCGGCAGGCTGCAGTGCCGGTACTGTGTGGACTGCTCGATCACAACAGATTTCGGTACGAGCAATGGCCACATGGCTTCTGAGCCTGCCCTATGTGGGCAACATTTTCTCTGTGACCGTTTCCCACATTTCCCAACGTAACATTGCTTCGAAGCATCCTTCTGCCACGCATCACCGACAGTATGCGTATATACTCTACCACGCAACATCGCTATGAAGCACCCTCTGCCATGCAACATTGGTAAGAAGCACCCTCTGCAATGAACATTGCTACAAAGCATCCTCTGCCATGCAACATTGGTTTGAAGTACCTTAGGAACAAATATTCTATCGAAAGTTAAATGAGTTGCAGTCGAGAAAATTTTACAATACTTGAATTTAATAGTCTATCTGTTAAACTGTTACTCTACTACACTCCAAAAAAATCAGTAAGTGAAATCAAATTAAGTGGTAGTATTATCGAAAACTAGTTACAAGCGAAAGATTTTGAAATAGAAGGTACTGGAAACAAACATAACTTTCCGTTTTCAAGACTGGTAAAATTGTTAAGATACTGAAGAAACTATTCATTTCCAAATACAGTCAGCGCTAGTCGCAGACATCGCGAGTTCAGGTGCGGAACGAGCTGTATCATGAAATGGCCTCACGACTTTTTTCTGTGGGGACACATTAAAGATCTGGTCTATGTGCCGCTTCTACCACGCGATGTAGCAGAGCTCCGGGAGAGAATACGGGAAGCGACTGCCACAGTCGACGATGCCATGCTGGGACGGTTTTGGCAAGAATTCGATTACCGTATTGACGTCTGCCGGGTCACTCATGGTTTGCATATCGAATGCTTGTAAAAAAAAGTTTCAGAGTTTCCCTTCAAAGTGCAATATGTATGACATCTGTACAATGTTTAGTTCTTGTGCTATAAATAATTGAAATTGTTTCGGACATTATGTACACCTTGTATCATTTGTTCTTCTACTTTAAGGTACAAGATGGTGCATGACAGATGAAGTATGGCTAAACTGTTTACGCATTACAAGTACTTATGAGAAGAATTTTACTCATCATAGTATTTCGTAACTGAAGAATTAATAGCTTTAACATATTATACAGCAATTTGTAGAACTCAAAATATTAACGAATACTGCACAAAACAAAACGTCATGTCTCGCAACAAAAAAAGTAAAAATGCCGGAACCCGCTTAAGGCATTCCTTCACGTGATTCTAAAATCGATCACTAGATTGAAACGCCACCAGGAAAAATGTGTTCCTAGGAACACTATCCTCAAGGTTCAAAACTCTCCTACACGCTATCAACATACTCACCAACATTTTGTCTGTAATAGTTTCTATGCGGGGTAGTCAGAGACCAGCGACACAGACGGAAAAAAGTAAGTAACCGGTTTTTAATTTCAAAAGTAATCGTCATATCTGTTAACACATTTATCCAACTATGAGAAAGGTTAGTCAATCTCTTCTGGAAAATTGTTTACGGTGCGAACAGAGCCTTGAGCCCACCAAGAAGTGCACCTCTTCGTCCGAAGCAAATCGATGGCCACGAATGTCTTTCTTCAGGGCTCCAAAAATACGGAACACGTATGGTGAGAAATTAGGGCTGATGGAGGATGTGTAAAGGCTTCCAAGGGAAACTTCTGCGGCGTACTCGGAACAACTTGGGAAGGGGTCTTTACCCTGCAACTGAATGATACCGTCCGTCAATATTCCAGGGTGTTTGGACTTGATGGCGCGCATCAGGTTTTGGCAAGTTCAAAAAATTGTTCAAATGGCTCTGAGCACTATGAATCTTAACATCTGAGGTCATCAATCCCCTAGAATTTAGAACTACTTAAACCTAACTAACCTAAGGAAATCACACACATCCATGCCCGAGGCAGGATTCGAAACTGCGACCGTAGCGGTCGCGCGGTTCCAGACTGAAGCACCTGGGGCCGCTCGGCCACCCCGGCCGGCTTTGGCAAAGTGTCCACGTGAAATACACAGCAGGAGTTTCGATGGGAAGCCCTTACACATCCTCCATACAGTCCTAGTATCTCCCTATGCGTTTTTCATATCTTTGGAGCACTGAAGAAAGACATTCGTGACCATCGATTTGCTTTGGACGAAGAGGCGCACGCCTGGGTTCTATCATGTTTCCATACGCAACGGCAAACACTTTTTCCATGGAGGCCTTGACCGTTTTGTTTCACAGTGCCATAAATGTATTAACGGTTACAGAGTTTACTTTTAAAATTGTGAACAGTTTACGAACTTCTTTTCATCTGTCTCGTTTTCATTTGGCTTTCATACCGGAGAAGGCTGCGAAATTTATCGATTTTCTTTGACTTCGGGCTACGCTACAGATCAGTCTGCCTTCATCACAACCAGTATTTCTTGGGAGGGATGGGGGGGGGGGGGGGAGGTGAGGGGGAGGAGGAGGATGTGGTGCAATATACCACTCTAGCCAAACGTTTTCATACTGCACCTTCTTTCCGTTTCATAGTGAACCTCTAAATAACATTATCAGATAACTCCAAGATAAAATTTATAGGTAGCCTATTTATCCTACGATGTCGCACTTCCGACAGTTTAGCACAACAAATCGTAGCAAAAAGACTGGTTTCGGAGAGATCTTTACTGCAGTATATGTTAGCTTCGCTACATGCTTAATGTTCTTGGTATTTTCATTTCTAAACTTCAGACGTTCGATGTTTTATGCGATGAAACGGCGGCGTTTATGAATTCGCTTGTGGAAACAGCGATGTTCACATAACTTCACAGAACTTGAGCCGTTATTGGCTGGCAAGAGCAACCCGAGCAACCGCCATTACAGACTACACACCGTAATTGTCTTATTTACATTACAAAAATATGCATATTAAGTGATGTAGCGCACACAATTAGTCAGCTGCATTTCGTTCGTTGCTCCATTAAAATTGAATGTATACCCGTGCCTGTTTCTTTTTCGTGATTCATGCTTACATCGGGTCTGGGAGCGCCAACTTCCATCAGTTTCATCCTAACCACATGTTCCAAAATTTTACCTGATAAATTGCACACTAAATTCATATTGTGTTGTTTTCGAACTAGCAGTATGCTGCTGTTATTCGCGAGAAAGAAAAACTCACTAAACTCATGCATAATGCACTCGGAAAAAGAAACTAGCAAGTAACGCCCGTTACCCGCAGGCAGCAAGCAAGGAAAGTAAAATAACGGGATATATTTCGCACACGGATAATATTTCGCGCGCTTTTTCCTTAGATCATTCGCAATCGTGAAATTCTCACCAGGTGATGATACCACAGTCTAACTTACACAATCACGACGCTAACTGCTGTAAAAATTGTTACAGTCTGGCGGTAGGTGCGACACTGGCGCCCCAGGAAGCTGTCGTAAAATTAAATTTTGCTCTGATTAATTAATGAAATGGTTATTACATTTTTGCGTTCCAAACATTAGTAAATTATCAAGAAACATGAATGATCATGAAAGACATGTGAAAACAGCCGAATGTTCTTGACAAAGTGACATAAGCTACAACTTAATGATGAAGAAATACTTTCGAATAGGTAAATAATTGCAGCTTACTCCGCTGAAAACAAGGCAATGTAAACACATCTGTCATTAAGAGGAATATATTTCTTTTGTTGTCTGTTCTTATTATAAGAGCACTTTCCTTGAAACGTAGCACTTTGCAGGGAAACTAATGTTTCGCACAGCCTTACACTTCACTCGACTTCCTAATACACGAGTATTTTTGGAAATGTAATTACTTTTGCTTCAAAAGCGAGTTGTTGGAGATTCTTGTCGTTTGTGGCCCAGATGCAGCAACAATTGTGGAAAGTGTTTCCTCTGTTTGGGAAACTGTTTTAACGCTTTTGTTCTTTTATTATCATGTCTGTGTGGATTTTCCTTCAGCTACAGTTGTGGTAGCTTATCTGCTACGTTAAATAATGTAGGTATTGCATTCCGCATTCCATACACGTTTCCAATGTTCCACATTCACCGATTTGACTGGAAGTGTAGCGAAGAAAACTTCACGTTTTGAATAGATTTACGTCGCCTTTCTGCGAAAGGTCAAGTCTTTAGGTGTTTACTAGAAGTTTTTTCTTTGCTCTTAAAGAACACGACACTCTCCAGCAAATATCTGTGGTTTACAAGGAAATCGTAAAGACACCGTTCAGTAAAGTAGCGGTTCACGCCTCCTGGAGTCGTTAGGATACCTTAAAAAAACACAAATGTGATGTCTACAGTTCTTGCTACAGTTTATTTCGCTACGGACGCTCCCTGTTGTAAACAACATTCTACAGACCAGCATAAACAATTATGATTCGTTTCCGCATTTACAAGATCTCACCGAACTCAACAGTATAACCTTCTGGGCGTTTAGCGCGCTGCAATCGCAGTGGGTAATAAAAACTAGACGGCGTCGTGGCTATTATCCTAGACTGTGATGATACGTATATTACCGTACTCTAGTGTACTTTGGCGAGACATTTGCAAACTTATTCCAGCGGTAGAAAAATAGCCAATGGCAGAAAGAAGAAAAAGCTTGTCCTCAAAAATGGCTCTAAGCACTATGGGACTTAACACCTGAGGTCATCAGACCCCTAGACCTAGAACTACTTAAACCTAACTAGCCTAAGGACATCACACACATCCATGCCCGAGGCAGGATTCGAACCTGCGGCCGTAGCGGTCGCGTGGTTCCGGACTGAAGCGCCTAGAACCGCTCGACCACAGCGGCCGGCCAAGCCTGCCCTAAACACTATCAAAACAAAAATATTAGAAGTCGATTAATGACACGTGAAAGCCTAATAGAGATATACAGAGATAGGGATTCGATAGCGAAGTTTCACCAGTGCTGTTCATTCCCTTCTGATGAAGCAGTGGAACATGAAAACTGTGAGCAGGTTGGTAAGACACACTTAAAGCTGAAACACCAGAGCCTTCGGGTCGCACATAAGAGCTGTATTCCGAGGAAGCCACGCCTCCGAACCACTGCTGCATAGAGGTAACGTGTAAGGGGGATTTCAAGACGCAGCCTTAAGACTAGCTACTACATGTTCGAAACGATTTTTTTTTACATATCAACAGTTCCAAAAATACTGATCTGCATTATTTCAAACCGTGTGGGAGGTATGCGTTCCGATAATTTAATTTCTGTCATATTTTACTGAGAAATTTATTTGAATATACATTTCGGGGCGGCTCCGCCTCAGAGCCTTTAATTACGAGACGCGCCTGACTTGCCCTTATATATTTTTACCCTGCTTCAAAGATGAAGCCAGTGTAGCCTAAATTTACGTGATCAGTACAAAGTAACTAATGTGATTCAGTATCGTAGCTTCACGGCTACGCAGCTGGAATGAAAATACATTTGCCCAGCTTAGTGTGCTACAGCAATTTCGAAATATAGTACTTCAATAACACATCTAGAGATTTTCTCAGTATCTGTTCTACATTCCAAGTTCGTCCTTTGTTCAGTTTTTAGCAGTCGTTTCAACAACAAACTGAGTCAAGGCTCCATTAATGGGCCGTCACTTGTACATATACTGTGTAGGGACAAATCAAGGACGCTACTATGTAAGTGCGTTCTAGCGTAATCGTCGTTCTGCTGTAATTAAAAAAAGAAAAAAAACTGCCGCTGAATATTCGGTACACATGTAAGAGGGAATCATTTTATCAACTGACAAACATTTCTCACACAAATTACAGTCTCCAACTTCACTTAAATGAGGACTTCCGGGTACGAACGTGCTCTGCGTGTGGTGTAACACCCTGCCTACCGTGTCCGCACGCGTCGACCCTCCGAGTGTAAACCCAGAAACTAAATTATGTCGAGTTGAAATATTCGCGCTGGAAGTTGCAAAAAGCCTTTCCCAGGGTACAAATTATTCTCGTCCGTGCTTGCAGTCGCATTCTCATTAGTGAGCTCTTAAAAAGGGGCGCTGCGCTGAAAGCAGCAGCAAAAACTGTTTTTTTGCAAAGCGTGTATGCTGTCCCTTTTAAGGAAGTCGCATGGGTGGTCTGCAGGCGCACAGAGCTGTGAAAGCGCATGTGACTTGACGTGCAAGCATTTCTCACGTCACAATGTTGATTACTTTCCAGAAAAGAGGTGGCTCCGTGCAGTTTTATAATTCGTGTGAAGCGTATTCTAAACGCACGTAAATTTAGTCACCGGCAACGTTTTGAAGGCTTCTCAAGTAATACAGACTGTTCATTAAATAGTGGAAAATAAGATATCGGTATCATTAAAACGAAATGGTGTAGATGTGAAACTTGCCCATTAACTGGAAATGGTAACTCGTGCACTAATGTTTCCAAGCAAAAAACATGCCCTGTAGTTACAACACGAAATACTTTAGAATTACTTAAACTTGAGGCGGTTCTGGCACGTGTTAAAATTTGCTGTGGAGACACCTACATTTAAAACTCTCGGAACAGGGAAACAAACAACAGAATCTTCCAGATGGATCAAATGGCTCTAAGCACTATGGGACTTAACATCTGAGGTCATCAGACCCCTAGACTTAGAAACTACTTAAACCTAACTAACCTAAGGACATCACACACATCCATGCCCGAGGCAGGATTCGAACCTGCGACCGTAGCAGCAGCGCGGTTCCGAACTGAAGCGCCTAGAACCGCTCGTCCACAGCGGCCGGCAGAATCTTCCATAGCGCGCTGAAAAGTAATGACTCTTAATTTTGTACTTGAAAATTCGTAAAGCTTTTTAAATAAAACAAATTGTATTAATATTCTGGAACTTTATTCCTCAAGTCTACATAATTGCAGTCCTGTGCTGCTAGAGGGTTCCGAACTGTAGCAAGTAACATTGCGGCGAGTAATGTAACTATGTCTGTGTGTGAGAAACAGCTTGCTGTAATCGAGTTTCGAATTCCAAGAGTTCGCCCACACGTGAAGCGCCCTTCCCTTTAGCATGACATAGTTGGGTGCTGCAACATCTGCAACAATCCGACGTCATGGGTTCACTGTTTTCGATCATCCTCTATACAGTTCCGATTTGACGCCATCGGATTTTCATCTGTTTTCTAACCATGAAGAACATATTCGAGAACTTCACTTTGACACTGTTGAAGAGGTGTGGAAGGAGAGGTGAGGTTGTGGCTCCATCAACAAAGTGAAACATTGTACAAAGCACAAACGAATTGGTCTCTAGTTGCGAAAAATGTGCTCGCCGCCAGGCTGACTATCTTTGAGAAACAGAAATGTTGACTTGAAGAATAAAGCCGTAGATTGTTAATAACATTGGTTCTATATAAAAAGGTTTAAGCGTTTTCACGTAACAAAATTTGGAGGCACGCCCTCATATATTGTACCACGAGTATAAATAACTGAATAAAAAATGAAGAGAAGGCGAAATTATTTCGAAAACAATTGCCTTTTTTTCTTTCTTTCAGTTTCTTTTCTTTTTTTTTTTTTTTTTTTCATCATGTTACGTACGTTCTCAGAAATTTCTTCCTCAAACTGAGGCCTATGTTTGATGTTAGTAGATTTCTTTTGACCAGGAATACCCTTTTTGCCAGTGCTAGTCTGCTTTTTATATCCTCCTTGCTCCGTCGGTCCAGCCCGCCATGGATTATTTTGCTGCCAAGGTAGCAGAATTCCTTAACGTCGTATACTTTGTGATCACCAATCCTGTTGTTAAGTTTCTCGCTATTCTCATTTCTGCTATTTATCATTATTTTCGTCTTTCTTCGATTTATGCTCAGTCCATATTTAGTACTCTTTAGATTGTTCATTCCATTCAGCAGATCATGTAATTCATCTTCACTTTCACTGACGATAGCTATGTCATCAGCGAATCTTACCATTGATATTCTTTCACTCTGAATTTTAATTCCATCCATGAACCTTTCTCTTACTTCCGTCATTGCTTCTTCGAAATATAATCTGAACAGCTGCGGTGAATGACTACATTCCTGTCTTACACCTTTTTTAATCCGAGCACTTCGTTCTTGATCTTCCACATTTATTGTTCCCTTTTGGCTCTTGTTCAATTTTGTATATTCCCCGTCTTTCCCTATAGCTTACCGCTACTTTTCTCAGGATTTTGAACATCTTGCACCATTTGACATTGTCGAACTCTTTTTTCAGGTCGACAAATCCTATGAACGTGTATTGTTTTTTCTTTAGTCTTGCTTCCGTTATCAACCGCACCGTCAGAACTGTCTGTCTGGCAGCTTTACCTTCCCTAAAGCCAAACTGAACGTCATCTATCACATCCTCAAGTTTCTATTCCGTTCTTCTGTATATTATTCTCGTTAGCAATATGGATGCACGAATTGTTAAGCTGACAGCGGGATAATTCTTGCACTTGTCTTCTCTTGTAGTGGTTCAAATGGTTCAAATGGCTCTGAGCACTATGGGATGCAACTGCTGCGGTCATAAGTCCCCTAGAACTTAGAACTACTTAAACCTAACTAACCTAAGGACATCACACACATCCATGCCCGAGGCAGGATTCGAACCTGCGACCGCAGCGGTCGTGCGGTTCCAGACTGTAGCGCCTTTAACCGCTCGGCCACTCCGGCCGGCTTCTCTTGTAGTCTTCAGAATTGTGTAAATGATGTTTTTCCAGAAGTCAAATGATATGTCTCCAGTCTCATAGATTCTACACACCAACGTGAAAAGTCTTTTTGTTGCCACTTCCCCTAATGATTTTAGAAATTCCAGTGGAATGTTATAACCCTTTTCCCTTATTCGATCTTAAGTCTTCCAAAGATCTTTTAAATTCTGATTCTAACACTCGACCCTCTATCGCTTCTTTATCAACTCCTGTTTCTTCATATATCACGGCATCAGACAAGTCTTCCCACTCGTAGAGGCTTTCTATGTCCTCATTCCACGTAGGCGCTCTCTCCTGTGCATTTAACAGTGCAATTCCCATTGCACCCTTGATAATATCGCCCTTGCTTTTAATTTCAGCTAAGGTTGTTTTGATATTTCTGTATGCTGGATCAGTCCTGACAATAATTTCTTTTTCGATTTCTTCACATTTTTCAAACAGCCATTTCGCCTTAGCTTCCCTACACTTCCTATTTACTTCTTTCCTGAGTTACTTATATTTCTGTACTCCTAAATTTCTCTGAACACTTTTGTACTTCCTCCTTTCATCGATCAACTCAAGTACTTCTTCCGTTACCTATGGTTTCTTCGCAGTTACATTGTTTTTACCTACGTTTTTCTTTGCAACATTTTTGAAATTTTTGGAAATTTGTGGTAAAGTCTTACGGGACCAAACTGCTGAGGTCATCGGTCCGGAAGCCTACACACTACTTAATCTAACTTAAACTAACTTACGCTATGGACACACACACCAGTGCCCGAGGGAGGACTCGAACCTCCGAAGTGGGGAGCCGTACGGACCGTGACAAGAAGCCTGAGACAGCGCGGCTACCCCGCGCAGCTGCAATATTTATGATGGCGGCCTTTTTTGATCTGTCGATTCCTCTTCAACTGAGCTGCCGACCGAGCTGCTCCTCATCGCAGCATCTATGTCCTCAGAGAACTTCAGGCGCGTTTCTTTATTCCTTAGTACTTCCATACCCCACTTCTTTGCGCACTGATTCTTCCTTACAAAACTACTCTTCATCACTAGTAAATTGTGATCCGAGTCTATATTTGCTCCTATGTGCGCCTTACAAGTTACTATATTATTGCCGGCCGGGGTGGCCAAGCGGTTAAAGGCGCTACAGTCTGAAACCGCGCGACCGCTACGGTCGCAGGTTCGAATCCTGCCTCGGGCATGGATGTGTGTAATGTCCTTAGGTTAGTTAGGTTTAAGTAGTTCTAAGTTCTAGGGGACTTATGACCTTAAAAGTTCAGTCCCATAGTGCTCAGAGCCATTTGAACCTTGAACCATATTATTTCGGAATTTCTGCCTCACGATGATGTAATCTACTTGAAAAATATTCCATTATCTCCGTGCCTTTTCCACGACCGTTGTGACCGTGCGGTTCTAGGTGCTTCAGTCTCGAACCGCGTGACCGCTACGGTCGCAGGTTCGAATCCTGCCTCGGGCATGGATGTGTGTAATGTCCTTAGGTTAGTTAGGTTTAAGTAGTTCTAAGTTCTAGGGGACTGATGACCACAGATGTTAAGTCCCATAGTGCTCAGAGCCATTTGAGCTATTTGAACCCAATATACCTCCTGCTCTTGCGATTCTTGAACATAGTTTTCGCTATTACTAGCTGAAATTTGTTGCAGAACTCAATTAGTCTTTCTTCTCTCTCATTTATGCTACCATTTCCATATCTCCTGTTACATTTTCTTCAGTTCCTTCCCACACAGCCACATTTCAGTCCCCCACGTCTATTAGATTTTGATCTGCCTTTGCATACTGAATTACCCGTTCGATATCCTCATACACTTTCCCTATCTCTTCATCTTCGAATTGCGACGTCGGCATGTATACCTGAACTATCGTTGTCAGTGGTCGTTTGCTGTCGATTGTGATGAGAACAACAGTGTCATGAATTGTTCTCAGTAGTATCTGCCCTACCCCCCCCCCCCTACCCCCCTATTCGTAACGAATTCTACTCCCGTTATACCATTTTCTGCTACTGTTAATGTTATTCCATACTCATCTGATCAGAAATCATTGTCTTCTTTCCATTTCACTTCACTGACCCCCAAAATATCCAAACTGAGGCTTAGCATTTTCGTTTTCAGATTTTCTAGCTTTCCTCCCACGTTCAAACTTCTGAAATTTCTAAACCTCTCTCCGCTCCTCCGCCCTGTTTCACAAGGCCGATGGCTGAGTGGCGGTAACTTCTTATGCCGGAAGTCTTCGACCGCCGTTGTCGATAATTCTGATTCAAAACTTAAGCGGTGACTGGGTTCGAACCCGGGAACGAGGACGTCTTGAATCCTAATCAACGAGCCTGCCGCTATTTTTAAAAAAATACTTTTACTTTTTATTTAATTTTATTTTTTAAAGGTAGCTTAAATTCCTGGTGCCCAAAGGGAGAGGTGGGGGCAAAGTGGGTAGGGGTCGCAACCCGAGGCCTGGCCACCATGTCCCGTCTCCTCCATCCATGAACCAATGGGAGTGGTAGGGAACGTGGAGCAGAGGTACAAAAAACATCAATGATTTATTTATTTGCTGTAATTTATAATTAATACCACCGAGAAAGAGGCGTCACGAGGAGGAGGGAGCAGCAACACGCTAGATTCGGTAGACTATCGACGCATAGTTTTTCGGAGAAGAACATTCTGATGAACAGAGAATAACCGGTTGTAAGAGTGGAAAAGGCGTGGTTCAACTCCTCACTGCAGTAACACATCAACTCTGGGGTGGGTTAAGAAAGACACTACAAAGGAAATCGGAGAAAAACTGTATTTGGGATTGCGGACATCTGAACAATGGCGTTATTAAGAAAGCGCCAGATGCCAAATATATTTATCTCGCCATCGGCAAACAAGTTGTGAACTGCGTGTCCACAGGTCCGCTCTACAGAGTGCGTCTTCACTTGTGGGAAATATAACGCGTCCGAAAAGAGGAGCATTTGAGTGGGTATCTAATTAGGGGTCGTACGGGTAATTAAGGGCAGCATCTTTCGTACCAAGAAACAGACACTTCTCGCCGGTCCGAACACCAGGCGATGCTCGTCCGTGTCCAGAACATCATAGGCGACGCAAGACAGAGGTCTGCAAAGTGAATCCCGTGAAGGTGTGACCGGCATACTTTCTTCCCATTGACAGTAAGATACCATGCACATTGGGCGACAGTGTTTAGATAAGGAACGCACAGCGATCGGCAAACGGCACACCAGTCGACGTGGGAATGCTTCCCCTCAAACACATTCAGTACTTGTGTTGCTGAAGAAAGCCATAGATCGCCTTCGTGGATGTCAAGTGCGTTGGCAGTATCGCAGTATGGACCCAGCTCAGTTCAAGGGAAAAGTGGCGGAAGTAAAAGAAGGGCGGCTGGACGTCCGAAAGATGGTGTATCGTCGCCTGGAAATCCCGAAAGTGCTAAATAAATATTTTCTAGCGTGTGAAAAAACATGAAGTGACAAAAGCACAAAACACAATAAACTAAGATAATAGTCGTGTCTGCGATGCAAGAAAATCAAAGAAAAGACAACGTTCAGTGTTAACACTAATTGTATAAAGACCGTGATACGATAAAAACTTCTTTGGTAGGAGTCCTTGGACGAATTAGACGCAAACTTGTAAGCTCACATTTTGTTACATGGATGGAAAGGTCTGTGATGTGATAAATTCTGTTTGTTATCTCAGAATATAATGATTGTTCGTTCTCATAAAAAAACGGATTTTATTTAATGTTGATATGTGCATGAAGCACCTTTCCTCCGAGTTATTGCCTTTTTCAGTGTACCAGATGTACGTTAATCGTTGGCCGTCATTGCTACGACATTCTCTAAATTCACCTAAAGCTGGGTACGGCGCCCACAAATTCGAAAAAAACTGGCCTCATTAGTCAAGAGAAGTAAAATGCGCAAGCACATGTGGACAGAATTTTAAATTATTTCAGGGACACTAGGACGCAGTCAGCCGCGTTATGTTAATAAAACGACATAATACAATTTCATTTGCAATTTTCAGCTACTTGTAAATGATTTCTAGGTTATCAGCAGCCGTACATGCAGAAAGCACATTTACCCTGAAAATAAGACAGCTCATGTTCTCTTGTTTAATCTGCTGTTGAAGAGAATAGTAGTCGTCACACTCTTATGAAGCTAGCCACTTCTTTAAACTAACAGTAATTATCGTGAGACGTTCGACTAGTATTACATGTACTATTACATACAATAGACATAATTCTCTTAACAGTGTTGTATACATCCAATTTCTGTGAACCGCGTATGAAATGTAAAGAACATCATATTTTTCATCAAGTTTAGAAAAATTAAAGTGCAACACTTTTCCCCCTGTATTCATCATATACATTCACCTCTTTTTTATAAGTTAGCTTATGTTACAATGGGTAGGTGCTGAGCGAAAGTGTGGTGCAAGGGCCTCCAGCATTATGCTGGTAAGGCAAGTAGGATAACGGCACCACAGCGCCATGAATTCCTAGACCACGGGTACAGCTTTCATAGAGTTAGAAAATGATATCTACCAGATAATGTCAAAGATAACGAAACATGGAAGACGATTCCCAGGCTTCTCCCGCCTTTTCTGTTGCCAGAATAATCCATTGGTGTACTGCATGTTCACGAAGTCCAACGAACATAATATTTCGGTTAGCAAACCTGTTGCCATCGTCAGGTGTGATGACAACCTGAATCTCTTGCACGCCCCACGGAGGTCATATGCTCACCACCTGATGATGGCCAGGAGGTGTCCGTTTGACCCGAGGACCGCCTGTATACCCATCATCTGTTATGTTAGTGTAAGGCTAGATCACTGAGAAAACTGTAGCTAATTCGCCAGCGACGGGGAAAAGTTTGCCAATACTAAATATTTTTTCAGACGTAAACAATGAAGTATCAGATTAAAACAGGACGAAAATTACAGGAACTTTATAAATGTTTGATGGCACCAAAGAACCTTCGAGATGCAAGCTTACAACACCGTTGGAAAACAGGGAAATTTCTCAGAAAGAAATGAAAAAAATCAGTTTCTTACGCATAAATCACTTCCTATCGCTTGTGGATAATATTAGCGCACGTACTCTAGACATAAACGCAGTCGCAATACGCTTAAACGAACGTATTATTCACAAGAATGCCAATAGAGGTGAGAATGACGTCAGTCTCAGTAATCATCCATTGTAGCTTGATGAACCTAAAACAGAAAAGATAGTATAGGGACTGGTAACTGATTATTTCTTCTTAACATTGGCTTTAAAAAATGTAATAGCTTTGCGTGACTGTCTGTTTGAAACATAAATTAATAAAAACATTACCAGTCACTAATTTTAAAGTTTTTTATATTACGACTCGTTTCATGGGCAAGAGGTGGCAGATCAAGTGTTCAGCAGCACCGCGCCCGGGAAACTACGATGTCGAAATAACCGCAGGCCTTTCCGTTTTCACGTGTACTTTCCTCGAAAGGATAGGATTTGAGTTTACACATTCATTGTTTTCAAATCTGTTATGTGTTACATCACCTCTGGTAAAATCTGTAAACAGTAAATGTGTGAAGATAATTTCGTGTGAAAGTTCACATATCACAAAATATCATTTGAGAAATTGGTATTGTAGCAATCAGTTCGCCTGTTTCCTTTTTCTTCCCACTCTCTGCTTCAGTGCATGTTTCGACGATCTGAGGGGAATCACTCTTAAACACAAGGATCATTACAGACGGAAGAAAAGCAGTGGCTCTGTCATCAGACAGAATCTTCCTTACTTATGGCCGAGGAAGATTAGTTGGAGTCATCCATTTCAAATGTCGAGAAGTGTTTACATAATGACTGGTCATAAGTTCGACAGCACCCGACTCATAACACAACAAAACATTAAATTTACTTTGAAAACGACCGACTAGGTCACTTTAAAACTTATTGCATTTCGTGGGTTTAGCACAGTAAAATTTTAAGTAAGAACCTATTCCTGGACAAAGGGTGTGAATCATACCAGTTCTGTCTGACTCATTTCGCTCCATGTCTTAGTCAGCAGTGTTGCGAAACATGGTTGCTTTGCTGTTTTCGCCATCTCCAACTGCATCTCACTTGTCAGACCGAAACTGTGCTCAAGGATAAAGCTGCATCCGTGTTCCTCTCGGGCGGCCAGCGTCCGTGTGACTGAGAGCTCGATGACGTCAGCGGTGGAGTGTTTAAAATAAGCGCAAACAGACACATAGACGGCAGGCGCCAGCCAAAACACCGGAACCCGGATGTTTTCCAAGGATAATCTGTCAGGGTCATCACGCGATCCACTTCTACCAACCCGCAGGGCTTCGCTGTGTTCGCAAGCGCCCGCTTGTTTACTCTCCACCAGCATTCAGTGACTGAAAACGCAAAAAGGGCGCCTCCCCCTCAGGTAGAGCGTTCACTTGTGAGCAACAGTTACCAGCTTCAAAATCTCTTTCTTATGTGGTAACATCTTACACCAGCGCTGATACATCGAGAATTTGTCACCTAGTATGCCTTCAGTTTTAATTCCGTAGTAGGAGACTGTAAAAGTGTTTGTTTCAGAATACCTGATTACATGGATGCTTTCAGGTAATGGTCTGGTTGACAACCTTCATATTTCATTGTGTCAGTCGTAATACTCTACTACTGAAGTTAAGTATTTATGAAGCATGTAGTTTAGCACATGCCAGATTTACTTCTCATTTAAGAAGCGGAATGCAAATATTTACCTTAGGTCTGACAGTAACAAAGATATTAACAACACCAGAAGGAAAATATTATCTGCAATACCCTTTAAAGAATAAAACTTTGCCATAGAAAATGAGTGAAATATGTAGCTAGAAAACTCTTTGACAGTTTACTTACGGAAATAGAACTTGTTTTAAAATATAGATGAAACGTGTTCCTCCTTAATAACTCCTTTTGTATCATTAGAGTAGTTCTAGTATAGTAATATTTAGTCAAATTTACAGTAAATGAATGGCCATTGTGTGTTCGTACAATTTTTTTCATGAGTTTTTTATGGCTACACATTCCATATCATAATTTTTATCGTGACTATAATCTATGGAACAAGTAACTAACTAACTTTGCTGACATCCCAAGTGTAACTGTCACGTAAAATGCCTTCAGTTACAAGAGTAAAATCAGAGTTGGATCTTTCATTACAGAATTATAGTGTGTGCTACCGTTTACTTCATTGAGAATACATAAAATTCTGCATATCACCAGTCCATTATTGTCTATAATGGCACAAAAATACACCTCTCTTCCAATAAGCAATACAACGAATGTTCTTCATGAGTGATCGTAATTACATTAATCAAGATTTACAGAATTATCTAATTTTTCCCTCAGAGGGACCAGAGTTCCTCTTAAGAACAAACCTCTGCTTTTGGATGGTTTATTACAACATAAGAACATTTGTTTTCAATTTCTGTCGGTAATAATTACTTTCCACGTAATTCCATTAAGATGTCACACCACTTGACGGTGTTTTGCTTGTGCAGAACATTTGTGTGTCTCAGCACAAGGCAACATCGTCCGCTCCGTGGCGCAGGAGATTCGGCCGTAGAAAGGGACAGCTACAGCGCAGGGGCACTCTCTTACGAGTATAACTTAATCCCCTGGGCGTCTACGGTGTGGAAACTATCCACATATTTCACTGAAGCGAGTTTCTATAAACTTCCTAACACTAGTCCCAGATCTGTGAAAGTCACGATATACAGAAAATTTGGTTGATAAAGAGATCTTGACGGAACGTATGACTGTATCAAACGTGACTGAATCATAAATATGTTTTATCAGATCACATATTTTGCTTTTATAACCAGGCAATAAATAAAATGTCACATACGCTAGTTAGTGCGGTGTGAGAAGATCAAATTTTTCCAAAACAACAGCACTTGTTTGATAGGATATTTTTCTCTCACAACGGTAACAAATTGTCTCATTCAGTTGAGGAAGTGCTGAAAAATAATGCTACCAATTTCTTACAAAGACAACAAACTTCGTTTTAACTGAAGATTCGTTTCTTTTGTTCCGAAAATAAACGGAATGTATTTCACTATGTCACCATGATACACATAACTAAATTCTGTTGCGATATCAGCTTTATCTAAAGCGCTAAGATCAAGTATGTTGTTTATCTACTTATGATTTCCACTATGAGTTTTTATTGGTTCAAATGGCTCTGAGCACTATGGGTCTTAACATCTGAGGTCATCAGTCCCCTTAAACCTAACTAACCTAAGGACATCACATACAACTATACCCGAGGCAGGATTCGAATCTGCGACCGTCGCGGTTGCGCGGTTCCAGACTGAAGCGCCTAGAACCGCTCGGTCACACCGGCCGGCTGAGTTTTTATTAATGAATTAATTTGTCCTATATCCTTCACTTCCCCCAAACCGCACACATCACTGTTCCCGAATAACAAACACTGAAAGCACAGAAGTGCACTGTGAACATCACACCCACAAATCCAACTCTGTTCATATACTTTCATACTTAACTCCGTCGAACACTCGTTGTTTTTCCTTACCACCACCTACAGCCTTTAACTCACAAGGTTTGTAATTGTACTTAAATTGAATATATTGTACATACATAAACTTAACTGTGTCATTTAAATTAATAAATACTCATTTCACTGTAAGGAATAAAAAAACGGATGAAAAGGAAGTTACGGTAGTAGCAGGACTCGAACACGAGCGGATATCTTGTCAGGTGGTGCGTTTGGCCACTGGGCTACAACCACTCATCAACAATCACCTTTATTCTATGCTTCCACAATACGTCACATGCATTTTCTAAGAAAAATATCGACCTGGTGCAGTGAGCAACGCAGCACTCATAGTGCCGGTAGGGATGACATCACATCAGGGCGTGCATAGTCGAAAACATACAGCTGAGTCCCATCTCTGAGCTGATCGTATCGTTGCTGACCATCATTTCAGCACCCGACACTGGAGAAAGCGCTACAAAATATGTTTTCGTCGCTTTTATTTGTAAACCAGTACGCATTCCAAAATAAATGGCGTACTTTTAAGACGAATTCAGGTTCACATTCGAAGAGAAACGGCATACTTATGCGATTTTCGGCTCGCATTCAAAGAGAAATGGTATAATTTAAATGCGATTTTTAGTGTGCTGTAGCATATTAGCACATAATCACCGGTCGCCAATGCGCTCTTCCACTATTGAATTTGAATTATGTTCCTTTTTTGTTGTTGCGGAGCTGCTAGGAGCCAGTTGGAGGCTGTTTATTGAAATGCCTGCGTTGAACATACCCCTGGCCAGTGATCATACTTCGGAATATTTTTGAAAGTGGTTGGATTGCTACAGGACTTCTTGTTACTGCCTCGCGGCTCAAAACGGGGATAGTGACCATATTTAGACTGTTTATACACATGTAGTAGCAGTGCAGGGAGTTAATCCAGGTCCTGCAATGAACGTCCGAGGTTAAATCCGGGGAACAGCTCGTCGCGCACTTCGTCCCGCGCGCCGCACACTGCCACAGTGCCAAGTTTCCGACCGCGGCCGCGAGCGTTTTTCGAACGACGCTACGGAAACTTCGAGGCAGGAACGAAAGGAACGTTTCAAGTCAAAGTCTCGACGAGGTAGCTAAGTGGTTACGACAATGAACTCGTATTCGTAAATCACATCCTGATGCAGGTTTTCTGCTGGTTCTCTAAAACTACTTTAAGATATTAACAGTATCGTGCCTATGTTTCTTATTATTCCTCACTTTTCTAAGAGTTTGACTAAAGTTACATTTCGGCTAAGTTTATCTTTCGTGAAGAAGAAACAGCTTGTTCATGCCTCTTAAAGTAACCCTCTTCTTCTTGCTAATGCTATTTGGCTGGACTTGTCACAGCGTGCTACCTTCATGGCGTCTCGACTAAGACAAAACACGGGATCAGGAATGATATATATATATCTGGGATTAACTAACTAGATAATCGCCAGGCGTACTCGTAATTTTTCATTGCTATCAATTTTTCCTTAACACCATCAAAAATGTAGACATGTCTCGAATCATATGCCACATCTAGTATTGAACTATTGCTAAACTGGTACTACGTAAATGAGCAAACGTTTTTTCACCTACATTGCAGACGACTTGTGCCTGTTCTACTTCGTCGCCAATCGGCAAGCGCTTTTTCCACTCGCTGCCAATACGAAGCCTGTAACTGATTACAGTGCCTAGCACGGATGAGATATATTAACTGCTGCGATCAATCTGAGTTCCTCCCGGGGAATATAGTGTTCAAATAACTTACGGGAATGTAGGTGGATGACGCCGTCGATAACCACCGATATTTCGACTGGTGCACAACCTGTCATTTTCAAGGCAAAACTGCAGCAAATGAGTGCAGTGCAAGGGAACATGCTCGCTTGCGCACACACTGTAAACACCAGCCCCACCACAAGTTGAAGTGACCGACGTGAAAAGCTATTGATAGGGAAAATAATAACCAACGGTTGAGGTAGCATTGACGCTGTTTTCTGACTAGGGAGAGAACAGCATTTCAGACAGAATTTAAGCAAAAACCACCATCTCTATTTATAAGGATAATTGATAATTTAATTTCAACTGATTCCTTAAGAACTCATCCCAACAGCTGGAAGTGAATGCCAGGATCTCCATGTTGCTATACTCCGTAGAATGACCGGTTCCGAAACAATGTTCTACTGTTGCAGTTCAAATTAAATTAATAAGTAACCTTATAAATAGAGACGAAGGTTTTTGTCTAAATCCTGTATGGAATCCTGCCCTTTCTCTCTCATTCCATAAAAACTTGTTGGTTATTCATTTTCGCTGTTTATAAGTTCTGGCTTCGCTCATCTTTGGTTGTGTGGTGGCGCTACTGCTTACAGTGTGTGTGTGTGTGTGTGTCTGTGTGTAGTGTATGTGTGTGTGTGTTACTTTTCCGGAATTGCTCTACAGATCGAGGTTTTAAATTTCTTCGCGCAGTGCTTATTTGCTGCCGTTTTGCCTAGAAAATGAGAGGGTGCGCTCCTGTCGAAATACCGCCGATTGACAACGAAGTCGCCCGTCTGCGTTCCTGTTAAGTTATTTGAAATTCTACGATTACCTCACAACAGCTACTGTATTATTTCATGTGAGGAGGTCTGGTATGATTTTTTTTTTTTTTTAGTAATTCAATTGAAAGCTTTGTTGCTTTGGTAAAAATAAAATTGGTTCTTTTTGTCGTGACAGAATAAATTACTATTAATCACACCAGATTTGTCGGAGAACAGCAGCAACATGTGTAATTGATCCAGCTTTAAGAAATTCTATTACCTTTTAGCGGAAAATTCGTGCGGTACTCTCCGACGTTAGAAAAGTCGTGGTGTTCCGTTCGGAGCAGGAGGCGGCTGTCTTTTCTCATTCGCGATATCCAAAATTACTAAAAAATGAACAGAAATTTTTTTTTCGGAGGAAGATCGCGCGGAGAAAACAGACAGAAGTTACATGAAAGAAACCTAAGGGACCAACTAATTGGATTTGTACGAACATATAAACGGAACTGAAAGAACTTGGAATAAATACTATAACGATGTCGTCACGACAGCCTCCTGTTCCGACAGAACACACGCTGGATCATAAGCTGCATAAATCTTTTAAACAGAAAAGATTATCACAAGTATAACTAATGAAAATAAGGTTCAGAGATTTTCTTTGAAATTAAATAAACTTCAAGGCTTCAAGTATTATATTATGAAACGGAAACTTACATTAACATGGCCACCCAATGTGGCGGTGGAGCGAATTTTCATGATACACATTCTCACTTGTTTGCGGCTACATATATTTTTAATCACTTAAACTCTTAAATTTACAATAAAATGATTATATCAGTATGGAGCACAATACTTTTGCGTCCGACTCGCAACACATTCACAGAAGAACAGCTAGAGAGCGGCGCGGCTCCCTGCAGAAGTAAAAATTGGCAATTGTTATTTTGAAACATAGGTGCATCGTTTTTTTACTGATCGATAGCAGCGTATAACAGTTTATAGCTATCGTGATATTCTGCGCTTTTCAGGAGTGCGGCAAAGATATCTGGTTACAACATTCATTGGTATATGTTAAAAGTTCGCACATACTGACGCGAATACAGAAAAAAAAACTTTTACATGTTAAAAATCGTAGTGATAAAGGCTGTAATGTCACAATGCCTCCCATGTGACATGATGATTCCGGAAGGATCATCAGGACTCACATGTAGTTTCAAGACATTACCGTGTTTTATCATCTGTTTACTTTCGTTCTAACATAAAATTGGAATGAGTTTGTCATCTAGTTATTTTATGCTTCCAGTACAGTTATGAAAACAAATAGTCTTTCAGTGTCTTTTGTGCACTTTGGCACTTCTCTCAGTTCATTGTAAGGTGTCCTTGCACTGTCATCTTAATTGCTGTTACTGTGAAACAAAATATGACAAAAAACAATCTTAAGTCTAACACACACAAAGATAAATGAATAATACTCTATATAGAAAACAAAACATGTCAGTAGACAAACATACACAGATACATTGAAATAATTACTTAAACAGTCCTCTAAAATTGTCTGTGCCCTGTTTGGTCTCGTAATGTTTTTTATCCGTTTCATTAGATTCTTTTAGAATGTCGTTGTTAATCAGGACGTTTCACTTGACACTACACTGTACACTTTTATTTGTCACGCGCTCACTTAACCGGAGTCTGCAACGTCTATTCTCGTTCGGTGAGCGGCGTCGTCCGAGAGGTCACGACCCTGGGTAGCGTCTTTTTTGTGCTCGCTCGTGTTGCCTCTCTAGTGCCTCGCATCAAGCGCCATGTCGTTTACATGCAAATAAACAGAAAGAAACCTGTGTTAGGTTCGTGCTATAATGTAGACTTACAGGTAAAGGTTTTATAGGATTCTGGACAGGATTGATAACCTTCCCTTCCAGTTTACGTTTCAGTGCTCAGTAATGCCTTGTCTTTATTTAACTATCTATCGCAAAATATCCGACGTGACTGATTAAATGGAAATTAATTTGAAACTAAGACTTCTCTTTTTACAGAATAAATAAAGTTCATAATTAAGTTTCACTGTGATAGCTTTAGCAATGTCTCTTGCGTAGTTGTGAGACGGAAAACATTCTAAGGTCAATGACACGCCTCCACAGCGCGCGCGTCGGTTGTGTTTCAAATGTTAATTGTTGAGTCCAACTGCAAGCAGCTCCGCGCTGTTGCCGGTTACTAGTCCAGTGCAACACGCGCTCGTGTATGCTCGTATGAAGTTTAACGTGTGTCACTCGCGCTCTGCTAAAATGAGAACACGCGGAAAACACACGTCTAGTGTCCTTTCTCCATCGTCGATCGGCGTATCGAAAACTTGGGTAGAAAATACCACCGTCTGTTTCGAGGATTTCACACGACAGTCCCTGCGACCTGCCATGCTGCTTACACACAGGTAAATGAAGCCAACGTTTTACATATAGTTTGCAAAATGTTTTGCTGTGATCGCTGTCACTACCTGCACTTGCGTGTACACACGTCACTGCACACGTATTTTGTACACTTTATCACTCGCATTTTGTTTAGAACGTCTTAGGGTGTCTGCAAATTCACATCTCCCATCTCACATTACGATTTCAAAGTTCACAGTTCAAGTTACTCACAGGTAAATACATTACAAGATTAAACAATGTCCATAAATTACATACATACATACATACATACATTTCTTAAGTTTGCTTACAGTCACAAAATTCTGTTAACCTTTTCAATCACGCCACGCCGGATTAGCGTATTGAATACCACTACTTGTGCATCAAGGCACGATTATTTCGGTTATTCTCTCCCCCTTTTACAAAGGTAAAATTTTTTTTAAAAACAAATCTTTTAAGCAGCTTGTTATTTCGTTTCTCTTCAAAATTTCGTGTCACTGTTTATATAGAGCACAGATTGAACAAATTCTCTCTCTACTGGTCGAGCATACTCATGCATTTCTCTTCGGAAGATTCATGCTTCATAAAGTTACTGGCTGCAATTACTACTCGCGGAATGTATTATAATCTCTCAACATTGCTACTCGCGATACGCGATTAGAACAAAACTTTCGCTAACGGATCTCTCCCACAAATTTCGTTTCCACTTCAACCGTCTAAAGAGCACTCAGATGAGCCTGTCAAATTCTAATCCTCACTTTTTTTTTAATGGGGTAGGATGGGGAAGTGGAAGAGGAGAGGATAAAATATGAACATAAATACACTATATACATATACAAATTCTAGCACAACTACACTAGGGTATTTTTTTGTGGCCTTAGATGCCTGACATGCGTCACGTGTGCCTTCAAGTGGCTATTCTTTAATCTAATATCAGATCTTAGTTTTATTATTATAATGTGAGTCATATCTGGTGACAGCTTTCTAGTTTCTCACGCTTCCTTCTGGGCGATTGTCGGGCTTGGCTGTGAAATAGCTAATTACTTTAGTGCATCTTACATGTTTAAAGAAGAAACGTTTACCATCAGGAATACTTCAGACTTGTCAGTACGACGTATATGTTTCCATGTAGTGGCACTCTCGACTACATGACCTAACAGCTGTTGTAAAACAGAATAAAGGAAATGCTTTGTTGCTTAGCTATTAAATCTTTATGAGACTAACTGTTCGTAGATGATACTTTGAATCTGAGATTGAATCTCCTGAAAACTATCAAATACTACGTGATACTCTCTCTCTCTCTGTTATTTACTGCTTTTGACAGTTCAAACACTTGGCTACACAAATCTGTTTAATTCTAAAGATCGCGCTAACAAAAGGTATAGTTCATGGCGGTGTTACAATAACGCACAGTTTACACGCAATAGGCTGTACTCTGTACACTTAAAGACTAACATTCCATCTTGAGGGCTGAAAAAGAAATTGCTTAACCTAATATTTCACATACATATATATTCATTGGAGTTGGAAGGTGGCAATCTGCTACTTCCTTCCGTATCTCCTTTCCCCAATAACGGCATTCCTCAATGTCAACAGCCAACTTGGACTGCTTACACCTATGACGAACTTAAAACTAACTGAGAATCTGTCTTTTCGTACGCCATAATAAATCAAATCTTCAATTACCTCCATAGTTTTTCGCGAAAGTGTGGGTACTCGTATTGGTGTGTTTGAATACCGAAGTGTTTCACAGGTTAAACCTTAGGCTAATGTTCCTTTGCTTATTACTTTGCCTCGTTATACTTCTTGAGATCCTGGTGGTGATACAATCCTTTAATTCTGCCAGATGCTGGATCCGCTATTAGATAACATCCTGTATGTGGTTTTCTAATTACTACAAATGGTCCGTCGTACAGTAGCCTCCATTTCCGATTTCTTTTCAACAACTTCGATGGCTTAAAATGTGTCCGTAAAAGCACCTTTTCATTAGTATCATATGTAAGAGCCTTAGATAGCTTCTTGTCATAAGACTTCTTGCGTAGATTCGCCTGTACAGCTAAGGATACCAATACTTGCCTAAGTTTTGCATCTAAATCTAATTCTGGTTCTACAATTTTAGGTATGGGATCTAACCATTCATTTCTTTCCCGATGACTCGTTATTAATTCCGCAGGTGTAAATCCAGTTGAGAAGTGTGGAAGATTGTTGACAATCTGCTCGAATGAAGATACAAAGTCAATCCAACGGGTTTGTCGATTAGGTATGTAGGTTCAAATGAATCTATTGAACTCTTTGAAGATACGTTCGGTGGGATTAGATTGCGGTCTGAAACGAGATATAAGTATTTGTTTGATGCCATGTCTGGCAAGAAAATTGCGCCATTGTCTGCCAGTGAAATTCGATGCATTATCTGATAGAATGGCTTCCGGCTTGCCAAATCGAGGAAAATAGTCTTGTTCGATTCGACGGATGATCGGAAGTGCACTGGATGATTTCACTGCATAAAATCTCACATGTTTTGTGAAAAGATCCATCAATGCGACTAGGTATTTCACCCCTCCCCTCCCTTGCGGCAGGGGGCCGGCGACATCAAGGGCCAGAACTTGATTTGGTCTCTCAGTAATAATTGGATTCATAGGAATTAGGTTCGAATGGTTGAAGGGTTTTGCCTTCTGGCAGATAAGACATGTACTTAACAACTTGTGGATTCGATGGTGCAAGTTTGGTACATAGCAATACGCAGAAATCTTTCGTTTGCATTTTTCAGGTCCATAATGACCCCAGGAAAGATGTGTGTACCAGATAAGGTGTTCAACGTATGCGTGTGGTATACACACACATCATCTACCAGAGAGGAGAGAAGTTCGATGGAATAAAACATCGTTGTGTAGTTTATAAAATTTGGACAAGTGGTGATCGGGTTTTGTTAGATGAAGTTGTTTGACCTTACGCCATTTGGGATCTGTTTCTTGGAGTATACGCATCTGCTTGCAGAGCTGAAGGAAATACTTTCTATGTAGTGGGTCTTTCATTAGAAGAATTCGGTAGTTAGACATCTGCTCGATAAGTTCACTGTACTCGGGAAGTCCTTGCGGCATGCGTGACAAAGCATCCGCGATAATGTTGTTTTTACCCTTGATGTATACTATCGTACTCTTGCAAGAAGAGACTCCATCGTGTAAGACGAGGATGAAGAAGTTTACACGAGAGCAAGAAACTAAGAGCTTGGTGATCAGAAAAGACCTTAATTTTCCGACCATGGATGTAGTAATTGAACCTTTTAAAGGACCATTCAACGGCCAGAGCCTCCAACTCTGTCACCGAGTATGACCTCTCACATTCTGTGAGAACCCTACTTGCAAAGCTGATAACTCTTATCTCTTCTTTTCCATCAATTACTTCTATTTGAAACAAACAAGAAACTGAAATGAAGCATCTGACGAAATACAGAATTCTTTATCCATGTCTGGATGGAACAAAATATTGCTGTTAAGAAGTGCTTGTTTAATGCGATCAAAATCTGCCTGACACTCTGGCGTCCAATGCCAGTGAGTATTTTTCTTTAGAAGATCATGCAATGCTTGACTGTTCATCGACTGGTCCGAAATAAACTTTCTGAAAAAGGAAGTCATTCCGAGGAAGCCTTTCAACTGGCGTTTAGAAGAGGGCACAGGAAAGTTTTTAATAGCTGCTAGTTTGTCTGGATCTGGGGTAATTCCCTGTGATGATACAAGATGTCCTAAAAATTTAATCTCGCTTTTACCAAATTTAGACTTATGTAGATTAGCTGTGACTCCATAGTCAACAAACCTCTGGAAAACTTTGCTTATTATATCTAAATGTTCTTCCCAAGATTTCGTAGCAATCAGTAAGTCATCAACATACACTGTTATTCGATCCAACAGTTCAGGTCCTAATACATGATCAAGTGCAGCTATGAATACGCCTGAACTCACATTCAAACCAAATGGAACTACTTTGAATTGGTATGATCTACCTGCAAATATAAACGCTGTATATTTTCGAGACTGTGATGTCATCTTGACCTGCCAGTAGCTCGATCTCAAGTCTACCGATGTGAGGAATTTTACTCCATGAATGCTTTGTAATTGTTCATCCATAGCCTCAGGTCGAGTTCTTACTGGAATAATTATTTTATTTATGTTTCTTGCATCCAAAACTATACGTACACTACCATCCTGCTTCAAAACTGGCAATAACGGACTACTGTAAGGTGAGTCTGACGGTTCAATGATCTCCCACTTAAGCATTTTACGTATTTCATTTTTCACAGCCTCGCGCCTTGCATACGGGACAGAGTACGTTGTCTTGCAAAAAGTAGAATGGGGAGCGACCTTCATGTCATATTCGTAGTCACGTATTACTCCAGGTTTCGAAGAAAAGACATGAAGATACCTCATAAGTAAGTGCAGTAAATCTTGCCTTTGTATGTAATCAAGTTCACTTGATTCGCTTACTTTATTCAAAATCTCTTCTCTAGTCGGAAGTCCGTCATCAGTATCAAAATCCGTCCAACTGTTACCCTGTCTTGTCATGTGTGCTTGGTTCAAAAACATTCGCTGTACCAGTCTGCGTACCTTAACTTTGTGCTCAGTGTTGACTCTTTTGACCTTGCCGCGCAACAATTGCAGCGTTACCTCCTGTTCACCTACTCGGATTGTACAGATACCCTTTTCTATATCAATCACTGCCTTATTCTTCCTCAGGAACTCCATTCCTAATAAGCATGACACTGACAAATTCTTAACTACTAGAAATACACACATGAAAGAAGTAGAATTAATCCTTATCGGTACCTGAGCTTGCAAATTGACTCGCTGTGATAAAGATCCTACCGCTCCTGTTACTGAACAACCTTGTACTGGTAACGTTAAAATTTTCATCCCTGCAGAAACTTTCTTAAACATACATAGTGATAAAGCATTTACTTTTGCACCAGTATCAATAATAGCATCTATTGGTGTATTGGCTATGTAAATTTTAGTCATTGCTTGTACTTCGTCTTCCCATACGTCATTCAAGTCTGTCTCAATATTTTCCTGCAACAAATCGTCTCTCAAGTCAGTGTCGCGATCATAACGTATTACATTAAGTCGTTCAAGGTCGAGTTTGCCCCCATTATGTCCCGCAGCATCCCCAAGGAGGCGAAAAGGTGCTGCCTTTAGTTTTCCGCTTTCTTGTGATGCGACTGATTTGATTCTTCTGTCACATCACTTGACCATTCTCGCTGGTTTTTTACCCATTGTGTGTGTTGATTTGTATCAAACCCTTGTTGGTACTGCACTTGGTTACCAGGCTGAAAAATCGGACATTACTTGCCTGCGTAAAATATACCGGTGGATTGTATTGTTTTCTTGGTTTATTGTTATTGTATCTAAAGTCCTGTTGTGGTGGCGTGTACTGTTGTTGTTGCATGAATGGTTGTTGCTGAGGCGTGTATTGCTGTTGTTGCTGGTGTTGTGGCTGCCCATAGGGTTGTGGTGGAGGTAGCTGACCTCCGCAATTTTGATTGTTGCAACGTTTACCCTTGTATTTGTTCCCATTCTGGTAGAAGTTACTACCGTAATTGTTTGATTGGTATGGGGCATTCCCGTAATACTGTTGTTGCGTGTTGTATATTGGATTGTACCGTTGGTTGCCGTAATGCTTGTTTTTGTGTTTACCATTACGGTAACCATTGTTTCGGCCTCTATTGCGGTTATTGTACTGTTTGTTTCCGTATTGTGTTTCCTGTGAACCATTTCCATTACTACCGTTTCCATTCGAATACGTGCCTGCGTTGTTGTTCTTACGGTTAGCATTCGCACGCGCGTCTTCGTGTATAAGATCGAGCGAATCGAGAGAATCAAGGATGGATAAAAATGCGTCTGATCTTCCTCTGACACGTTCACTAATTTTTCGCTTATGGAAATGGGTAATTTTGACTTAAGAATCATAATAACATCTTTTGTTGTTATGGGAGTGTCCCAATATTGTATCTTTTTCAAGTACTTTTCAAAGTACCGGCGAAGTCCGCCACTGTTCGAATGGAAAGGTTCGGCGTTGTAGACCTCTTTGCGTAGGCGTTGCTGAACACCTGCGCTCCAAAATTTGCTTAAAAAATTCTTCTCAAACTCGCTAAATGTTTTGCACTTATCAACCATCTCGGTTCCCCATATAGCACTTTCTCCTTGTATGTATCCGGTAATGAATTGTATTCTCTGTTTGTCATTCCAGGCAGCTGGAAAGACTCCTGAAAAGTTCTTTAGGAAAACGACTGGATGAATATTTCGCTTTTCCGGTTGGAATGGTTGAAAAACTCTGTGTTTCAATACACTCTCCTCTTTCATGAGGGTTGTGAGTGTCAATTGTTCAGTGTTGTTGTTGCGTGAATCGTTAAATTCATTTTTCGGTCGCGGTGTGTTGTGTTGTCTGGTATTGATGTTCATCTGGCTCAGAAGGTAGTGAGTGTTTCCCGTCACTCTGGTTATCATACTGTAGCGTTTGAATTTGCTGTTTCAGGTCGGATATCTCATCTGTTACTTGCTTCCACCATTCCGGCAAATCCCGGGTAAACACTCGTCTAATTTGGCCTAGTTCAGTACAAACCGTGTCTCCTGAACTGCCGGGTGCAGATAATATGTCTAAGGTTGCGGATTTGACAACATCTTTCAAGTCACGTGTAACCTTCTCCTCAACAAGCTTCTCTTGTACATCAATCCATTCTTTGTAATGTTCGGTAAGTGCTTTAGTGTGCGAAGCAACACTACTGTTAACTCTTTCCTCAATAGTTCGGTCCGAAATGTCATTCGCCATTGCACTTACTTTTGATTCTACAGTGGCTACCGCTGTCGCTAACTCGTCTACCTGCCGTGCAACTGTTTTATACGCAAGTTTTACCGAATCGGTTTCTTTGCGACACGCTTCGATTTGAGTTGTGAGATTCTGACCAATGTTATCAATTTTGTTATTCAGAGTGCTTATCTGTGTTGTCAAAGTGGTTACTTGCGCCGTGACGTCACCCTTAACCGAATCTATCTGTGCTGTGAGAGAGCCTACTTGCGTAGTGAGGGTACCTACTTTCGCATCAATGGTGGTATTTACGTCATTCCTAACGGAGTCAATCTGTGTTGTCATATCCGTTTTCAACTCTGATAAAAACTTGTCTCTGTCTTTCTCGCGTTGTTCGCGATCACGTTCGCGCTGTTCCCTCTCCTGTCTGTCTAGTATCAATTCCTGTAACATTTTGACAATGTCAATTGATACCGTTATCGGGGAGGTGGGTGTTTCCTGCTGAGTGTCGTCCACGTTAGCTACCTCTTGTCTGTCGTCTGTCCTGGCCGTTGTTCCGCGTGAGCGGAGTCGGTAATGTTTGTTAACAGTGCCGTCGCTTTCGTCTGCAGAGTTCGCGCTCGATTGTCCGTCCGCCATAATGAAATTCAACTATTGCCAACTTAAAATGGGTACTGCCAACTGAAATTCTGATTGTCACTTATTCTTGCCGCGCAAGTTAAAGTCGCGGCGCGTTCGTCAAATGTCTAATGTTACGTGGGTAATAACTGACACACGTCTGTAGCAAAAAGACAAGATGGAGTCAACGCCGTTGAAACAATTGATTGCCAACGCTGTTACACAGAAAAGACTGAAATGGCATCCATCTTGAACTTACACGAGAATACTAACTACAGTATAAAACAAATAGTCAAGCAAAAGGTTACAGAAAATGTTCAAATATTTACATAGAAAAAAAAATTTTTTTTTTTTACGTTAAGCTACAGAAAGGATACAGTGAGGTCGAATTTGAAGGTCAAATGAGCTACTCTTTAGACAGAACTATGGCAAACGAAAATTTGGTACTCACTCGGCGTTGTCTTCAAAACTGCAAATCTGCGTCTTATTAAATCCCAAGATATTTGTGTAAATACCGCGTCCTTCAATATTGCGTATATTTATTGCTCATCCGTAATTTTATGCAGCATTGGGTTCCAAAGAGCGATACATGAAATAAGACAATCATATATTAGTACCATGACACTTTCAATATATTAGTCAAGTCCCTGTTCGGGCGCCAGATCTGGTATGACCTTTTTTTTTTTTTTTTTTTTTTTTTTTTTTTTTTTTTTTTTTTTTAATTGAAAGCTTTGTTGCTTTGGTAAAAATAAAATTGGTTCTTTTTGTCGTTGTCGTGACAGAATAAATTACTATTAATCACACCAGATTTGTCGGAGAACAGCAGCAACATGTGTAATTGATCCAGCTTTAAGAAATTCTATTACCTTTTAGCGGAAAATTCGTGCGGTACTCTCCGACGTTAGAAAAGTCGTGGTGTTCCGTTCGGAGCAGGAGGCGGCTGTCTTTTCTCATTCGCGATATCCAAAATTACTAAAAAATGAACAGAAATTTTTTTTTTTCGGAGGAAGATCGCGCGGAGAAAACAGACAGAAGTTACATGAAAGAAACCTAAGGGACCAACTAATTGGATTTGTACGAACATATAAACGGAACTGAAAGAACTTGGAATAAATACTATAACGATGTCGTCACGACAGCCTCCTGTTCCGACAGAACACACGCTGGATCATAAGCTGCATAAATCTTTTAAACAGAAAAGATTATCACAAGTATAACTAATGAAAATAAGGTTCAGAGATTTTCTTTGAAATTAAATAAACTTCAAGGCTTCAAGTATTATATTATGAAACGGAAACTTACATTAACATGGCCACCCAATGTGGCGGTGGAGCGAATTTTCATGATACACATTCTCACTTGTTTGTGGCTACATATATTTTTAATCACTTAAACTCTTAAATTTACAAAAAAATGATTATATCAGTATGGAGCACAATACTTTTGCGTCCGACTCGCAACACATTCACAGAAGAACAGCTAGAGAGCGGCGCGGCTCCCTGCAGAAGTAAAAATTGGCAATTGTTATTTTGAAACATAGGTGCATCGTTTTTTTACTGATCGATAGCAGCGTATAACAGTTTATAGCTATCGTGATATTCTGCGCTTTTCAGGAGCGCGGCAAAGATATCTGGTTACAACATTCATTGGTATATGTTAAAAGTTCGCACATACTGACGCGAATACAGAAAAAAAAACTTTTACATGTTAAAAATCGCAGTGATAAAGGCTGTAATGTCACAGAGGTAACAACAGTATTTTCATAAGCTTGTGGATTCAAGTGCAATATGAATGAGGCATTTTTTTGACTATTTTCCAGGAATTTTTAAACTGAAAGAGGAAAGAAAACACAAATGAAATACAGTTTCCTATTCGTGGTACTTACTATCTTCCTTAGAGTTTCTTGCAGAAATATTTAGAAGAGAATTACGTTCAGAAGTTCTGGTTGATGAGTGGCAGAGAATTTTCCAATTCCTTCTACACGACAAAATTAATCTCTCCGCTTTAAATTGCTCTGACGTGCTCGCTGGTTCCAGAGACGTATTTTGAAAACAGCCATTTTTTATCTGCAAACAAAATTTTTTTATCTATTTTCTTGCGTTGTATAGTTGCAGTGACGTGGAAGTGGGTGAAGAATTTTAAAAACAGTGGTCAGACTTCGCCCTAAAATTAGTAATGAGAAGGTGTCTCTGAGGGGAAAATTCATTAAATAGTAGTACGTCGCTGTCAGTGGAGCTTTTGCTCACAATAGCTATAAGTGTGTTGTTTTTTTATTATTTGCGTACTTGTAAAACAACTGTTGTTAGAGTCGTGAACGTAGCTAGTACACAGGGGCCAATGCAGTCGGTAATAGAAGAACACGAGCAGAGAGAAGTGAGATGTAACAATTAAGTAGCAACTGCCTGGGAATTAAATGGACACTACAATTCCCATCGTTATTGGAGAATCATCGAGCGTGCGGTGTTATAAATGCCTTCCTAAGCCGCAAGTACTGACGGCTTCGGAGAATCAGCTAGGTTGCTACAGCTCGCTGTTCTCTATAGAAATGGAAAAGAACTCTTCTCAAATCTGTGGAGTCTGCATTCTCATTAGACTTTCATGTGAGCTGCAGATCACGGATGCGGGTGCATTATTACCGCCTCTCTGCGCGTCGTGCACCCATTATTGACTGCCATTCAAGACGGCCACGCTTCATCTGGGCGCTTAACTCTCCGTTCTTATGTGCACTTTCCCCCCCCCCCCCCCCCCCCCCCATGTCGGTCGCGTTGCAATCGATAATTTCAATAATTTAGCTTCCATGACCGTCAGCGCTACCTTAATGCTAGTTGTAGCATGTAATTTGCAGACTCCCGTTCAGAACACAGGAAGTGTGTCGAAGGCCTGCTGGGACGTTTCGCTCGAGAAACGTCAAGAAACGACGATGGATAACTGGTCGGCTAGGTATTTCATTCCCATCAGTGCGACAACTTTGTGAGTGATAACCTAAAACTTATTTTGTAGTGGCAGACACAAAACACATCTGCGCCATCCAAGAAAGCCACTATAAATATTGCTTAGAATAGGGCTTTGTACTCATTCACACGCTACAAAGCCAGCGCCTAACGCGCCCTCTGGAGGGAAACTGGGAACGCGTCGACTGCAGCACTTATCCGACATTAGCAGATGCTAGCCTGAGCGTGGGACAGGAATACAAGAAGCGTCTGAAAAGTTCGGTGAATAGTCTCAGAAAATAAAGAGAACAAGAGTTACAAACGAAGTAGCTTTATTGGCCTTCACAGTGATTAACTTCAACTGCAACGAACTTCTGACGTCGGTTTTAAGGCTACTGCAATCGGTCAGTAAACGCGTCTTCTGGAATCGCTCCAACGTCACGCTTTACTGGATATCCGCATCCTTACAGAAAAATGAGATCTGGTGCTATCAGCACGTTGCCTCCCCAAAAACGTCGTCTGACAAAATCCAAGTTTAAGATGACGTTGATCACCTTTTTCCACAGCAACGGCTTGAAGCATCACAAATTTCTACCGGAGGGAGGCGGGGAAGATGATGAGCACCTTGCGATTGACTGACGTTTGGTCTTTGGGTCGTAGTGGCAGCACCAAGTTTCGTTACCTTCGATGATGTGGATATCCAGCAACGCGTTACCACGACGCTTCTAGTGATTCCGTAAAAAGCGTTTGCTTCAGTTTCCAACGACTTTACAACCAATGGCAGAAGTGTGTTACAGTTAACAGTGATTACTTTGAAGGCCAATAAAAGTATTTTGTTTCTAATTCTTGTTTCTTTTATTTCCTGAGGCCGTTCACCGAACTTTTCAGACGCACCTTGTATCTATATCCAGCACACACAGACTCCTAAACTAACGTATCAGCGACGTCCGTTTTGAATGTCGTACGTGCCGATCACTTTATAGGGCCTAAACATTTTTTTCTGCAAAATTTTGTTGATTTAAAATATCAAATAACAAAACGTAAATGCGACAATCGTTCCGTCATTTATGGTCTATAAGAACGTAGTACTCGCTGTACTAAGAATAATTAACACCGCTATCTGTCATCCTGGTACGTGACGTTGCTGTTGACTTTGTAGCTTTTTCTGTAAGTCAATTCTCAAATACTGAAATATCTAAAAATAAATCAAAAGCATGTGAGATTGTCCGTCAGCTACATAGCGAAGTTGATATTTCCAGAATCGGAGAAATATAGCTCATTCACAATTGCGAGTGTATTACTCTTGTCGCACTTACCGAATCTGGTAGCAATTCTGCACTTACCGAAGCTGGTATTATTTCAAGTCAGTGGATAATTGTTCGGAATTTTAATAACTGTGGAATCGAATCCGTGAATTAAAACATCACTTTGAAATTTTTCGTCTCTGTTACTCTTAATAATCATTCTCCATTATAGCTTTAATTTTCATTTCTTCCTGTTCTTTCTTTTAATAGCCCGAAGAGATTATTTGGTTGAACGTCGACTGAAATGAAGTGATATTCTTCAGTTACTTGTTATATCAAATACTCTACTTGTTAATGCAGTAGTCAAGTCTGTTATAATAAATTTACTTCTAACTGTAATCCTGTGTCTGTTATCTATGTCCATTATTTATGGAAGGTTCAATTTCTTGTTTAATGTGAGAATAGATCATTCCGCATTTATAATATTTATGCTAAATTGCGCCATTAATAGACAACATCTCAGTATTTCTTACATATGTTATCCTTCGCTCTCTTTACCACAATAAGAATTTTACTTGTCTAAACTAAAACTAAACTCCTCCCGAACAGGCCATGAAGGCCCAACAGTGCCGACCGGCCGCCGTGTCATCCTCAGCCCACAGGCGTCACTGGATGCGGATATGGAGGGGCATGTAGTTAGCACACCGATCTCCAGGCCGTACGTCAGTTTCCGAGACCGGAGCCGCTGCTTGTCAATCAAGTAGCTCCTCAATTTGCCTCGCAAGGGCTGAGTGCACCCCACTCGCCAACAGCGCTCGGCAGACCGGATGCTCACCCATCGAAGTGCTAGCCCAGCCCGACAACAGAGCCCGTTCAAAAGTGCCATGAATTTTGCACACGTCTAACATGGGCATCGTAACATTTTGCATTCGATATCTGGCATCAACTTGTCTTGACGCTTTGAAGAGATAACCTGACGGACATTTTGCTTTCTTGCGACAAGTGTCGGATCTAAGATGGAAGTATTTTATTTTCTGGCACTATTTTATTTCCATTTTTCTGACAAGAGCTGAGTACCCACCACTGGGATTTTTTCAGTTTTTTTACTGAACTTTTTCGTATTGACAAGTCTCTCTTTGAATAAATTATGCTACATTAAAACTGAGAAATGGCATCGTAATACGTCAGTTTGAAAGTGTCCCGAAAAATTAGAATTTGGAGCTACGGCATGCAGCAAACAGGCGATGTATTATACACTGAAATACTTTTAAAAACCAAATTCTTCCACTTTTCCTTTCTGGTACGATGTTTTTAATCAACCATGTCATAGGAATTTCATGAGTAATGTAAAATAAGTGCAACTGTTTGGTAAACTGAAAAGTATGAAAGAAATGACTCAGACTATTATACACAAATCTTATCTGTCGACGAAAAATGTTTGAAATGTGTGTACATTCAACGGACTGACAGGCAACACACTCCACCACTACTGAATTTATCCAAGACTGTCTCATAAATACACTCCTGGAAATGGAAAAAAGAACACATTGACACCGGTGTGTCAGACCCACCATACTTGCTCCGGACACTGCGAGAGGGCTGTACAAGCAATGAGCACACGCACGGCACAGCGGACACACCAGGAACCGCGGTGTTGGCCGTCGAATGGCGCTAGCTGCGCAGCATTTGTGCACCGCCGCCGTCAGTGTCAGCCAGTTTGCCGTGGCATACGGAGCTCCATCGCAGTCTTTAACACTGGTAGCATGCCGCGACAGCGTGGACGTGAACCGTATGTGCAGTTGACGGACTTTGAGCGAGGGCGTATAGTGGGCATGCGGGAGGCCGGGTGGTCGTACCGCCGAATTGCTCAACACGTGGGGCGTGAGGTCTCCACAGTACATCGATGTTGTCGCCAGTGGTCGGCGGAAGGTGCACATGCCCGTCGACCTGGGACCGGACCGCAGCGACGCACGGATGCACGCCAAGACCGTAGGATCCTACGCAGTGCCGTAGGGGACCGCACCGCCACTTCCCAGCAAATTAGGGACACTGTTGCTCCTGGGGTATCGGCGAGGACCATTCGCAACCGTCTCCATGAAGCTGGGCTACGGTCCCGCACACCGTTAGGCCGTCTTCCGCTCACGCCCCAACATCGTGCAGCCCGCCTCCAGTGGTGTCGCGACAGGCGTGAATGGAGGGACGAATGGAGACGTGTCGTCTTCAGCGATGAGAGTCGCTTCTGCCTTGGTGCCAATGATGGTCGTATGCGTGTTTGGCGCCGTGCAAGTGAGCGCCACAATCAGGACTGCATACGACCGAGGCACACAGGGCCAACACCTGGCATCATGGTGTAGGGAGCGATCTCCTACACTGGCCGTACACCACTGGTGATCGTCGAGGGGACACTGAATAGTGCACGGTACATCCAAACCGTCATCGAACCCATTGTTCTACCATTCCTAGACCGGCAAGGGAACTTGCTGTTCCAACAGGACAATGCACGTCCGCATGTATCCCGTGCCACCCAACGTGCTCTAGAAGGTGTAAGTCAACTACCCTGGCCAGCAAGATCTCCGGATCTGTCCCCCATTGAGCATGTTTGGGACTGGATGAAGCGTCGTCTCACGCGGTCTGCACGTCCAGCACGAACGCTGGTCCAACTGAGGCGCCAGGTGGAAATGGCATGGCAAGCCGTTCCACAGGACTACATCCAGCATCTCTACGATCGTCTCCATGGGAGAATAGCAGCCTGCATTGCTGCGAAAGGTGGATATACACTGTACTAGTGCCGACATTGTGCATGCTCTGTTGCCTGTGTCTATGTGCCTGTGGTTCTGTCAGTGTGATCATGTGATGTATCTGACCCCAGGAATGTGTCAATAAAGTTTCCCCTTCCTGGGACAATGAATTCACGGTGTTCTTATTTCAATTTCCAGGAGTGTATATGAGTAAACAGTCACATAATTGAGCTCTACAATGTTAAGTCTTCATTACACTTTGTCTAGATATTTATCAACACGTAAAGCGTCTCTTTCTGTATTATGGCTATAATTGCCTTTTGTGATACTTACCTGTTAAAAGTAAGTTTTCCTCGTTTGACAAACTGCAGGCTCCGATCACCGCCTACGTTACGGCCCGAACATCAGCAGGCGGCGTATCGGTTTTAGCACTTCAGACTGGCACGTCAGTAGCGTCTTCTCAGAGAGCTGTGCAGAGGCTCAGACTAAAACCGGCAAAGTAAATGTAGTGAATATCTAATTCAGACACTATTGCTCGACGCTGGCGATCAGGGCTGCTTTTTCTTTTTTTATGAAGCATGGTTGCAACTATCTGAGAATGTGAACTCGCAGAAAAATTGACTGAAGAGTTCTGAAAATACTCTACAGTTATGTAGGATAGTTCCTATCATGAAAAGTACCTGGTAATACTGTCACAGACTCGCTGGTGGTATTCGAGCAAGCGTCATCCTGCATTAAATAACGATAGGTCTTTTCCTTTCATATTTTCACATCAGAAGCACAGGACTATGTGAGTCTGATTTTTAGGCCTAGACAAATGCCACACCAGTTTCCAATTGACACGAAAACTGATGAAACTAGATAACTGACAGAAGAATACATCACTAGCAGAGAGCGGAAATCTTACGCTCACGTCACTAGAGACACGGACGTCTCTGGAGGCCAAATGAAACCCGGTCACAGAATTAAATCCTACACACAGCCCGACTGAGTGGCCATCACCAAATGAAGGGCTGCACCGTCACGGGACTAGTATTAGGTTCAAATGGCTCTAATCACTGTGGCATTTAACATCTGAGGTCATCAGTCCCCTAGACTTAGAACTACTTAAACCTAACTAACCTAAGGACACCACACACATCCACGCCCGAGGCAGGATTCGAACCTGCGACCGTAGCGGCAACGCGGTTCCGGACTGAAGGGTCTAGAACTGCACAGAGGCCGGCGACTATTCTTAGGGAATATGGGCTTCCGTACTTTGTTCGGAACAGAAATCTCGTGAGAAATGTTGCAGAAGAGAATCAGTATTGCGATAGAGCAATTCTCAGGAGTATAAACCATTAAAATATATAAAAGAGGCTTAAGAAATTTTAAAAGGGTATAAAATGCATGTGGCTTAAAAGTGAAAATAATGATTAATTGCTTTGAGTTTCTCTTAAAAGTTAAAACTCGATTTTGTAATAATTACTATATTTGAACATATCTTCTGCTGATATTTGACATTATAAGTGGTGATGGTGGAGCTTATTACGTCTCTTTGTATGGTGATAGAACTGTAACAGTCCCTGCTGCAACCGCAGGAGACTGACCGCGACCCTAAGGAAAAGACATTCAGTGAACTTAAAAGATTCATTTGCTGAGATATTCAAAAGCCGCGACCGTTCTTTGCTAAACAAAGGAACCAAGCTAACACTACCCTTAAATTTGGCATGAAATAATGGCTCCTAACCGTGATGTAGTATGCACGAGTAGATCTTAGCTCTCCAATGCATGATTTAACTCACAGTGAATCATATTATAGCTACAAAAGCTCAACGTTACAGCTCCGATAACTAATTATTTTACACAATTGTATTTTCTGTGGATTCACAGTCTCTTAAAATTGCTCGAAAGACTTCATTTTCGCTATTGACCGCACCTAATTGTTTAACCAAGTTTGATTCCATCGGTACAGTAGAGCGCAAAGACTGAGGAAACGGATTAAGTAGTAAGTCGCTTTTTGAAGACAACCTGCGGTGAAGTAGAAGACGTCCCGATCCATGAGGGACCAACACGCGTAACAGCCTTCCTCTCCATATGACTACACTTGGCAGTTCACCAGGTTGAGAACAAAATTTATTATTACTTGAGAGTGTTGTTTGTTTTCTAATTTTATGTTTTTACCTCACTTGGTAATGTTTTTAACGTCAATTTTATCTAACAGATTTTAAAAGGATTTCTTAATAGTTCAGGTATAAGACAATTTGTGTAAACATTTATGTTGTGAATCTTAATAAATCTGGAAAACACGTCAGTTTTACCACCTGTCTCTGTTATGGTACGAATGTTTGAAATTGACTGAAAAATTTGATACACACAAGACTACAAAGCACAGACACGTTTTTAAAGCGGACTAAAAAGTATAAAATAATTTCTCCTGGCCCCATACAGATTCTTTACCCCATACAGGTAGTCCTGAAAATTTATGGCTGCGAATTTGTAATAGGTGTGAAAATACTTGCAGAATTTAAAACGAAAAACGTGGGGCGCGTACAGTACATGTCTGATGCATGAATAGCTCACCTCTTTGCTGTTATCTATTGCGTGCGCCCCACGCTTTTCGTTTTAAACTCCACAAATGCTTTCATAACTATTAAAAATTCAGAAGCACAAATTTTGCAGGATTATCTGTATGGGGTTGGGAATCTGTATGGGGCTAGGAGAAATTGTTTTATAGTTTTTAGTCCGTTTTAAAATGGTGTTATATTAAAAAGATTTTTGTTTTAATAAGTTGCATTCTGTGGCGTTGGAGAAAGGCCGTTCTTGTGAGGAAGTGATTTGAAATGTCGAAGATACCTCAGCTTATTATGTAATTGCGTGTGGCACTTGATTAGCAGTGTTGTAAGACGTTGTGGTCTCCTGACCTTCATTGCTTACATATTCTGCCCTCACAATCATATTCCGTACATCAAGACGCTTCATTCAAACCCAAACTCGATAAGATAAAGTCAATGTTGTATGAATTCATGCAAACGATATGCAATTAACAAGTAAGCGCACCGTAGTTGAAATACTCGAGGCTGGCGTACACTCATACATTCCAGACACGATGGTCACAGAAGCTTTTAGTTTGAGAGAGATACTGCACAACGGGACGCCAGTCCCTTCAGAGGACGACCAGCCTATGTCGGCCAGTGACCGCCCGTGTAGCAGACAGCGTGGGCCTGAGTGAAAGGGGGGAACAACCCCGTGTTCGGCTTAAAAGCAAATTCCGCTACACTGTGTGGGAGCAGCCAGCCTACACATTCTTTACACATACCACGCAGTTTCAGAGATTTTCACAGGAAGACAGCAAACGCCAAACGCCAATGCTACAGGTTTCCGGATTGGTCACCTTAAACGAAACGTCATTCTCCCGTTTTAGAAGAGCAATGCTGATCCACAGACGATATTTCTGACGCCTCGAGCTGAAGGAATAATGGAAGAGACCGAAAGATATACCCCTTCTCGTCTGGCATGGAGAGGCGCCGTTCCGTTGTCACTCTTGGAGCGAGGAACAAGTCTCTCCTCAGTACTTCACTGGGAGAGCACATCTGTCAAGAGCAAATAAAAGTGCTACTCTATATTGAGTCCTTACGATTAACCATTGTTCACTGTGTTGGCCGACACACTTATTGTGCGGTGTGAACAGACAGAGTTACAGTTAAACGCCTGCGAGCGAATTTTGAGTGGCATCGCGGTGGACTGGTTATCTGACCAGTGTACCACGCCAATAGTTAGACTAGGGGCTAATAGGAATCCTTGACTTCATCAAGGCATAGGGAGAGTTTGATTGGCGAAAGTCAATCCACATAGAACGAGAGTTATCTTATTTGTCAGCAGCGAGTGGCGCAGACAGCAGTCATCGCAGCTTACGGTATTGTGCGCTACAACTATTGCGTACCCCATACTTTCTCCACAACAGTACACTTCACTGCATTTCACACGCGATAGGCTCGACTCTACCTAGCAACATTCTAAAGGATAATTATTCGAGTTGAGTAGGCGCGCCTCTCAGCCATTCTGCCAAGTCAACAACCATCTTAAATGGCTCAAATGGCTCTGAGCACTATGGGACTCAACTGCTGAGGTCATTAGTCCCCTAGAACTTAGAACTAGTTAAACCTAACTAACCTAAGGACATCACAAACATCCATGCCCGAGGCAGGATTCGAACCTGCGACCGTAGCGGTCTTGCGGTTCCAGACTGCAGCGCCTTTAACCGCACGGCCACTTCGACCGGCAACCATCTTAAACTTTGTATAGGAATTTCATTAGCGAATCCTATCCTTGAGAGGTAACTTCACATTCCGAAAAGAACCAGGATATAACTTGTTCAATTCATAACTAAAAGTGCCATTGTGATTTCTCAGAATTTTTGCAAAATAAATAATAACTTTCTTTAGTTTCATGTTTTTCTTACACTCCAGTACCCAGGTATCCCACTAGTTACGTAAGAAATTTTGTGAATTTTTGTGTCATTTCCTTACAGCGGACGACTCCAGGAGATATTTATTGCTGAAAGTTTTTCAGGCATTTCTCTTTAGAACGTTAGGAGCGTCTGTCTGACTTCTGTAGTAGTGTGGGGGTGGAAATTGCATCTTGCAGGAGCCACAGGATAAAGGGTACATCTCAGATTAATCCCTTGCGTAGAATAACAGATCAACCCCTCACCTCAGAGTGTTTTATCTTAAGTGGTAATAGAAATGAACTTTATTCCGTGTGACGGCAGCAGCAGCTGCAGCAGCGTCCAGTGCGGACACGCCGTGACGGCACGACAGGGCAGGACAGGGCAGGGCAAGGGGGAACGAAAGCCGCGGCCTCGCCTGCGGGAGCCGCCGCAGATAAATCGCCGTTCGAGGCCGCCGCCGGCGCGTTTCGCCACCGCGTCTACGCCACAGCTCCTGCGAGCGGAGAGTGCGAGAGGTGAGGCAGCCGCGGGGGCCGAGCGCGGGCGCAGCGCGCCTGCCAGAGCCATTGCAGGCCAGCAGGTCTATCGGGGAAGCCACTGGTCGTGCTGCCAACAACACCAGGGCTCACACTAACTTCAAGCAGCTAAGGTACACCACCTAGGTGCAGATCTGGTGTCTCCTTCAGATAAAGCCCTACGCTTCTCCACTGTGTATTCTACGAGGTCGTGAGGAAAAGTAATGCCTCCGAATTATTTGTGTGAAAATTTGTAAGGCTTTTTAAATTAAACAAACTTTATTAACATTCTACACCTCTATGCATCACGTCTACGCATTTCTTTCTCAACTACACAAGTACTCAGCATTGCCAGGCTATGTATTTCTTCCAGTCTTCTATTAGTCCATCTGCTCCTTCTCCCTCTCTCTGTCCGTATCCTCCTTCACTGCTCTCTTTCAGTCTCCTCCTCCCTCCTCTCCTTGTTCTTCTCCTCCTCTCTCCTTTTTCCGTCCATCTCCTGCTCTCCCCTTTCTCTGTCCATCTCCTCCTTTTTCCTTTCTCCACCCATCTCTTCATCTCTCTGTTTGCATCCCCCTCCCCCATTCTCTGTCCACCTCCTTCCCCTCTAACTGTGTCCATCTCCTCCTTACCCTTCACCGTCTGTCATCTGCTCCTCCCCTATTCTCTCTCCATCTTATCACTCTCACTCCAGTAGCAGGTTGTTGGTTCTTATCACCCACAGTACTTCATTCCAGATCGGAACTAACATGTGAACCAAAAGTGGCTGAAATCGTTCCAGAGATTTATGATAAACTTTTCACCCTTGGCATTGCCCGCGAATGCACATGTCAAATATATTTTGCGTGTATTTAAAGTATTTCACACATATTTGTACACTTATTTCACCTGTATGTCTAGCGAATTTCGCCCTGCAGTTTCATATTTACACAGCTCAGTGAGTATGACGTATCTCGTAAACAGTGTGCTGTAGAATGATGTGATTTTGCAGGTACATCCAGTGGTATATGCCGGTACTTCTGCGAAATGTGTTGCGGATCGAGTTAGTGGTAAAGAAGTAATAAATTAAAACGGCGTGTTTCATGCGGCAGTTTTACTGCATGTACAGCGAAAATGTAGTAAGCGATAAAATGTTTTCCACTCATTATTTTGTAGGGGTCGAAAGCGAGAAAAGGTTTCCTAAAGATTTGAAACTATGTGTTAAGTTTGTTGCAAGTCTGTAAGTACTCTTATTCTCAAATTCTGAATGACTAAAGTGTGGGATTCACTCCTCGTGCGCTACACTGCATTTCCACTTCCACCCCTTTTTATAAGTAGGTGATTTTTACCCCGACACTGATTCCTTCCAGATGGTAATAGATGTGTGTATACCAAGTTTGGTTGAAATCAGTCCATTGGTTTAGGAGGAGATGTGGAATGTTTATACACATATACGAGGGGCGTCCGTAAAATAAAGTTTCCAATTTTTTTTTTCCACAGTGTAAAACATGTTTATTTCATGAATGCGTACATTTTTGGAAAGTTCAGACTTTAACCTATTTTTATACATAGTCGCCACTGAGGTCAATACATTTTTGCATGCGGTGTACGAGCTTTTGAATGCCTCAGTCAAAAAAGTCTGCTGCCAAGCCGCGCAGATACCTGAGAAGCGCTTCTTCCAGCTCTTCTCTGTCGCCGTAATGCGTTCCACCCAGGTGTTTCTTCAAGTCAGGGAAGAGATGGTAGTCACTTGGGGCTAAGTCCAGGCTGTAGGGTGGGTGTCTCACAATACCCCACCCAAATTTTGCGATGAGCTCGTTGGTGGCTTTAGAGGTGTGAGCGTTATGCTGAGGCAAACGCACCCCCTTGGTTAGCATACTCCTCCTCTTGTTTTTAATTGCACGGCGCAATTTTTGAAGTGTCTCGCAGTACCCGGCAGCGTTGATTTTTGTACCGGTGGGCGAGAACTCGCACAACAATACCCCCTTCCTGTCCCAAATCACTGGCCATCACTTTGCCGACACTTATGCCTTTGTTTGAATTTTCGCGATCTCGGCGACTCTGGGTGCTTCCATTGTTTGGACTGTTCTTTGGTTTCGGGTGTGCGGTAGTGCACCTAAGTCTCTCGTCTCCAGTGACGATGGAGTCGAGGTATTCCTCACCATGAGCTCCGCGACCTTGTAGATCTTCTTGGGCCGCTTCAACGCGTTGACATTTGTGGTCTTCGGTCAAAATTCTTGGCACCCACCTCGCGCAAACCTTTGCATACCTTAGATGCTCCGTCAAAATCTTGTCAACAGCGGTTTTGCTGACATCAGGGATCATTTCGGAGAGCTCACGAACCGTCACTCTTCGATCTGAGAGCACCGCTGCCTCCACTTTTGCGGTTGTTTCGACAGAAACAGTTGGCCGTCCGGAACGCTCCCCATCACGTACGTCAGTGCGCCCGTTCTTGAACTCTCTGCACCATCTGCGCACGTGTTGTATGCTCATACATTTGTCTCCATAGCTGGGTGTGGATTTGTCCCGGCGCAACGTTTTTTGCAGACAGGAAACGGATCACCGAGCGCAGCTCACAAGTGGGGAGCGAATCGAGGGGGAGATCCATCACATACGGCTGCCAAGCCAAGACCAAGGAACATAGAATAAAAAAGGTATGCCAGATTGGCTTAGTGCGCTGTCATTGGTCAGCGACTTGTTACGTCACCTGGCAGCCAGACGGCAGCAGTCTCCGTTTGTAGAATATGAGTGATTGCAAAATAACTGTTTTCACGTCTCTTCTCTTCTCATATAACGTAAAGTTTCGCGCTCACAGGGTTGAACACACTTCATGTTAATATTATACACAAGGTTTCCGAAAGAAACGCGTTAAATATTAGTAGCAATGATGATATATCGCCACGCAAAACTAGTGGCCGATGTTCGCATCCGCATTCATGCTCGTGTTTTAGGCATCTGACTATGGTAAATGTTTTACAGTTGGGTACTGCCGATTTTACACATGTTTTTGTAAATAAAAAGATAGTAATCGTCGAACTTACCTTACAAAGCTGATGCAGAAGCTACGTCGAAGATGCTGAAGGCGACGCTGACCAGAGCCGATTCTTCCTTGCCGAATTCCGTTTCATTGCATCAATTTTGGCTCTTTTGTTTAAATGTCTAATCCGTATAAAAGTTCTTGTTCTGACATATAACTCAACTATTTTGCTATTAAGTTCGGGAAATTTCGCACTTACATGACCTGCTAAGGTTGCCATCACTCTATTACAATGAGAAATATTTGATCCATGAAAAGCAGCAAATATAATTTCTAACTCACGTATTTTAGCAAACCAGTCAGTAGAGGGAGAAATGAGGCCCCCTTTTGAAATAATGGTAATCCAGTCTTGCTTCAGACTTAGTTCTGTATCAACAACACACTGCCCTGCTGTATTTCCCAAAGAACTGTCAACGTTTTTGCACTTGAATGCTATATATCCTGCTAGATATTTTAGAGCATCCTCATTCACGTCTTCACTGGTACACACTGAATCACTGAGCTCGAAATGTAAGAGCAAGTTTTCGTCATCTGTAGCGACGTCAAATGATTTATCAGTTACTCTTATACATAATTCACTCGAGAGAAAACGTGCAAAATCTTCCTCAGTTTCATCAGCTGGTGTCGGGTAGTTTTCAGAAACAGAATTCTCATTTCTGTCCTCTGAAGTCGAAGCACCTGAAGACAAAGGTATTTCACTTGCACTTCCAGTCAGTATCAATAAACGAATTCTGTTTTTCACCTCAAAAGGAGTGGGGTTGTTGTAGAAGACACCAAGGCCACGGATTCTGGAAAAGAAATTTTCCAGACAATCTTGATTAAGTCTGGCTGTCAATATATAAGTAGCTCCGGAATTTTTCATATCATTGTACAATCCAAAAAGTGAATTTATTGATACAATGAATCCCTTCTGAAATGGGAGAAGACTGTTTCTTTTTCCTACTCGCATACTAGAGCACATTTCAAGAAATCTTTTTAGAGTGTTTTCCTGACTTCTGATATGAAACCCGTAACCACTTCTAAGGGGAGCTTTCTCATCTTGAGGGTATCTCGAATTCAGCACATCGAAAACATCGTTCACGAGCTCAATGAAGCTTCCTTCGCGATTTTTCTGCAGAACGTATCTCACAGCTTGGGCAGTGCGACGTGAAAATATCTGTGCAGCCCTTCAGACATTCTGACGATCACGCCCACTAACGTTGAGATGAACCTCCGATATGTGGTGATTGATCGAAAGGTCGCCTTTCTGATGTCGAAGAAGATCTTCTATAACCATTTTTGTAATCACAGTACCATCAGGCAAAGTGATTCCGTCATCAAGAAAATGATTTCTTAATAACTTAAGCAAATGTGGAACATCAAAAATAACCCAAACTTTTCTGCTGTGATCAACAGGGTTTGAAAAGAATGTCTTGGATGTAGACACACCAAGTTGCTTCCACACATTCATATTTTTTGGTCCCATGTCACACGTAACAGCTACAATACGGATTCCTGCTGTTTCAACTTCTTTTATGACATTCTGCAACAAATCGCTAGACATTGCAACATCAAAGTCATAATACACTGGCTGCTTCCATTTTGAAAACAAGCTGCGAACCATGACAACTTGGACATTGTTGTGTGGTCCGAGTACTACATCGTCGGACGAATCATAAGTCACACGACCGTCAATGCTCATCTCGTCGAAGCTTAGGACACCAATCGCCTCTAATGATGTGAACATTTCTGACCTACTTTTAATTAACTCCAAAACTGGTTTCAAAACACCTTGTCGGCACTTGAACTGTTTTGTCCATATCTGGAGTGTTGACCTGCAGGGAAAAGGATAATTCTTCCTCCTCAGGTAGGCATATGCTTTAGGAGACAAAGCTCTCAATGTGAGAGCATTTGCAATATCCTCTGAGCACCACTTTACTTGCTTCCTCTTCTTTAACAGACAACGAATTTGTCCTGGTGTGAAACACTGAGAAAGTGTACTTCTCACATCCGAGCATACACATTTGTGCTTCTTAGTGTGAGACACATTAGGTTTTACAGATGTAGCTTGCTTTATAACTTCTTTCATGGACTTAATTCTTTGTTCCAGTCGAACATTTTTAATCTTCAAACTAACCAATTCTTTCTTCAGTGCTTGAATTTCCTGGTCTTTAAATGAAATTAGCGGATCAGTAAAAACATCTGTGTTGCTGGATTTGTCCAGCTTACTTTTCTTGGGAGATAAAGTTTTCAACGTTGAGAGAGCTCTTTTTTTTACTGTTCTAGTGTCACAGCGACGTTCTCTCTCTGTTAGAACACTACCGGTAACATTCGCGGTGCTGGGACCTGGAACTTCGAATACATTTCCGTGCCAGTTTGGTATTTTTAGAGACGGAACAGCATTATCCTGTAGCAGTTTCCGTGTAGGTAGACCTAACAATTCATTCTGCAAGTCTCGTTTGTAATCGCTTTCACAAAAATGTTCAGAACAAACTCTTGCATTATTAACATTAATTTTGTCCTCTCGTTTACAACGAGCAATCCACTTACGCTGTAGTTCAACATTTTTTGGAAAACGATGATAAATTACGCCTTCAGTCTTACGTCCACTATTACTACATTCAGCAACTGCACAATACGACGTATTTGTAGACATAATTCCAAGAACGAAGCTACAAGACTCACGGAACAATTCCTTTCCAACTGAACACTCGGCAGGACAAGAATTACACACAAACTAACGTGTAACACGAACTCGCATGCACGCCTTCGATAGAAACACTGAGAGACACCGTTGTAAACAAACTGCAGTAGCTGCCAGGTGACGTCACAGCTCGAGATTCATCATGGCGGAAAAAGGAGTGGGAGGTCGCATTTACACTCCCCTGGCCAAGACTGAGCTTCGCAGGCAGCTCGGTAGGGAGGGGATTTGGAGTGGGGGAACCAAGGTACACTGCAGAATCGCGGGATCCACCGTAACAGCGCTTTTGAGGACTGTAGTGCCATGGGAACCTTATTTTACGGACAACCCTCGTACATACATACCGACATCCATTTTTATAATATGTTTGGATATAGTCACTCTGGCGACGAACACATTTGTCCCAACGAGAGACCAGTCCGTCGATATCGTCACTGCAGACTGTTCGACTTTGCTGACGGAGTCACAGCTTCACCACTGCTTGCACCGCTGTATCGCTATCAAAGTGAAGTCGTAGAAGTTTTGGAAACAGACGAAAATCATGTGGGGCCAAACCGGGATAGGGGATGTTCGAAGGCAGTGAACGGAACGCGTCTGATTGTTACAGATGTCGCAGCGCTCGTCTGTGGTCTAGCATTGTCATGCTAGTCGAGACGGTGCCCAGTGTGGAAGAAGTTGGCTGCGGTTACAAACTCGATTGCAGCACACTGTGCCTCAGGCACTGACACAGCTACATTGCACACCGCCATGTTACACGCTATAATTCGGAGCCCTCAAGCGACAGAGGGTTGCAACTTGCGTCAGCGAAGCAGGAAAGTCGACCGAGTACTGTGCGTGATGTCATACCTCAACCGATATTGAGACAGAATAAAAAAATTCGAAGGTATTCCTTTTCAGGACGCTCTCGTACAAACTGCTATGCACGGTAGTAGGTTTATGTCTCTGACGTTAGTGAATAGAGGAATTACAGAACATGTTTTGTACTCACGCATTATGATATATTTCGAGAAAGAGTCTCCTCCGTGAACATCTACATGGATCCCGTGAGAAGAGACCTTGCGAAACATAGTTCTGTCTGGTCGTCCATCTAATCCAGTGTGTCGTAGAAAAAGCCGCCCAGATTGATGCCGCCTTCCTTGCGTTCCAGGAGGCATTCAATATAGTTCGGCACAGTACTTCAGTGAACAAAATATGAGGTTATCGATTATCGGACCAGATAAGTTCGTTAAGGACTTCTTATTAGAAAGAACTCAACACGTTGCTCTTAGTGGGACGATATAGAAGGACAAAACCGTCTTATAGGGTCGTTACTGTTTGCTATATAGGCCTGCACCGAGAAAGTCAAGCATTCAGAAGGGAATCACCAAAGGAAACGAAACTTCACGAGTTGAGACAGCTTGTGACGTTATTTCAGTGATTACAAAACCGAGTCAAATTTACAAAATACTTGCCAATACGAGCTCGCCTATCAATATGACGTTGCACCCGCTCTGTCTTGGAGGCATGCACTGAATCAGTTAAGAAGAATTTCATAAACCGCTTCATCCTCTGTTGAGGCAAACTGGCCCACAACTGTTCCAATTGGTCTTGGATATCGTGGATACTGGCAATGGGACGGAGTTTTCGTCCTAGCTGTTGTGGCACTTGTTCTGTTGGTGACACGTCTGGGGCTCTTGCTGGGCATGAGCAGACAGTTCGCAGAAACTTTTGCCGTGCGTGGACGAGAGTTGTCGTGTTGAGAAATGGCGCCATGATACTGTCGCCTGAGAATTAACTTACAAGGACTCAGGATGCCCGTGATGTACCACAGTGTCTTCAGAGTTTCCTGAACCACTACCAGTCATCACCTGGAGTCATACCCGGTGGCTCCTCACACCATGACGCTAGTAGTAACACTGCAGGGCCTCTCCAAGACTTGGGAAGAATGGGACGTCTGGCCAGGTCTCCGCCATATTCACCGACCATGTTCATCCGGAGTAGTGCTGAACCGCCATTCATCGCTGTATACAGTCCCACGCCATTCAACAGTAGTCTATGCTTCTCGATCATGGAACCACTGGTAGCTGTTTACGTTGTGGTTCTAACGACAGCCTGTGCATGGGACGCTAATTCCCCAGTCTTGTTGCTACTAGTCTCCGATCAGTGGATGATACAGAATGTTACAGGGAGTCTTCAACTAGTTCTCGGTAGAAGGTGCTGGTGAGAAGGGCTTACGACGAGCTTCGTGCACAATATGGCGATCGTCCCTTTTGCTAGTTAGAGGTAGACTACCGGAGAAATGAAGACAAGTGTCCCTAACCTCAATTTCCCATGCCGTCCAACATCGCGACACTGTCACGTCGGAATGCCCTGCAAATCCGGATATTGCACGATTCGATCAGATGACCAAATGGAGACCCATAACGAGTCCCCTTTAAAACTCTGTCATGTGCTGATACTGCTGTCTCACACGATACGCGACATATCCTTGCCCTTTACAGTGTTCAGTCGACATCTGGCGCTCTTCACGCTCGTTATGTACCCTGCCAGGTCTGGTAACAACACTCAACTCGAACTGGAATAGAAGGGAGAACCGATAGAGGTACTCAAAGTACCCTCCGCCACACACCGTCAGGTGGCTTGCGGAGTATGGGTGTAGATGTAGATGGTAGACATTAATGCTTTCTGTTGGCTGTTCTACCTGTCACTGAGAATTCCAACTCTACGTATTTACATATGCACCAATTGTACTTTTGTGTTCCAAGTACGTTGACATCATCTGACCATGTGTTCTGGATCCTTTGGGCTTTCTGTCAGTATATAACGTCGGCAATGTCATGAACCAGTCAGCAAATGACGCTGTTTTCTACAGGGTGCTCAGAAACATTCTGAAAAACTTGTAAGATTATTGCAGGGTCGTTCTCTTGAGCAACAACTGTTAAGATAAAAAATCCGATACATTGCGCTGTTTCCAAGTTGATTAGCGTTGAAGTTACCCAGTCAGGTCGCTGCGCGCGCAAATTCAAGCGGCTCGCCATAGACGGTGTCGCCAAACGTGTTCTTTTTTTGGTTTCCTAAAAACGAACGAGAGAGCAGTACAAAAACTGAACAGGGGCTGGTAGGAAGGATCGAACCCGAGGCAAAGGTTGAGCAGTCTCGTGCGCTATGAAAACAACTACCACTAACTGTATCTGACGGGCCGCATGAATATTTGCGCGCATCGGCCCGCTTGACTAACTTCATTGCCAATTAACTCCAATTATTTCTCAGCACAACCTACCCTGCAACACCCTTACAAGCTTTTCAGATTGTTGCTGACCATCCTGTATAGGAAGATCGCTACGATGAAGACTGTAGCTTAATGAAGAAGGAATTTCGGCGGATCGATGCCTGGTGTAGGAACTGGCAGTGGACTTGCACGTAAGTAAGTATAAAGTATTGTCCATAGATAGGTGAAGAGTCCCATTACTATTCGACTACGCTATTGGTGATAAACAACTGTTACGGTAACAACCTTAAGATCCCAACAGATAACTGTCCGGAACGACCTAAATGAAATAAATTCATTAAAAAAATTACAGGGAAAGCTAATATCAAGCTGAGAGCCGTTGGAAAAATCTAATGGAAACGTAATTCATCCAAGAGAGTAGTGGCTTACACAAGACCGATTCCTGAGCACTGCGCATCGGTGTGAGCCCTTACCACTTTTCATTAACAGAGGAGACAGAGGAGATAAAACGAAGAGCAGCCCGTTTAGCCACGGAATTGTTTAGGAAGCACGAGAGCGCTACGGAGGTGCTCAGCAAACTGTACAGTGGCAGACGCTACAAGAGTGGGGTTGTGCATCACGTTCCAAGAAGAGTTGAGTAACATATCGTTTTCCCCCTCCATGTCTTGGTAAATGACCACGAGGAGGCCGTCGCCGGTATTAGACAGAGGCTTGTCGCCAATCGCTTGTTCCAGGCACCATTCCCGAATTGAACTACACCCTAAGGCAGAATGCAGAGGATAAATGTAGTCTCGAATTTGGTTTCTCCGTCTTTAATCTACATAAACAAAGCTATAAATGTTCTTTCGTTCAAAATTTTAAATCTCTGGAAGTTCTTCACCAATTGCTTCAAGATTTTGAATCAACTTTGCATTCGGATATGACCGCGTTTTTGTATACCTATTTCATTTAAAAAGCCTATAGTACATAAATAAATGTGAAACATAAGAAGGGGAAACATTATTATCAAAATTCTCGCACAGTTGTTGACCGATTTACCACAGATTTTTACACACGACTCTAATGAACGTTCGGGGGAGAAGTGGAAAGGAGCAATGAACAAAGGGAGGGGATAGGAGGAGATGGAGAGAGAGGGGAGGGGGAGGAGAAGGTCGATTGAGAGAGGGGGAGGGGGAAGAGCTGATGGAAAGAGGGAGTGGGAGGAAGAGAGGGAAAGAGACAGGGGAGAGAAGTAGATTAGGACGATATCCAATTCCTATTTGTATTGCAAACGTGTGCTTTTTCTTTCGTTTTCATTTAAACAGACTGAACAACAGCAACGTGCGGCCGAAAACAGCTAGTACACCATAAAAAGCACAAAGTCGAACCTTCTGAAGCTGTTTTTGAGGTCTACCATTGTCCTCAGTGTGTCGTATACAATCTCCTGTCCCAAAACTGTTGCAGACCACCCACCTATTCTTTCTGCAAGGAATCTCAGTATTTCAAACGTTGTCCTGATTACCAGTCCTATCCTCTACGCAAGAGCTGCAGACAGTCCGTTCTCACGTATCGCTGCAAATGCAAATTCAAACCACTACTTCTTTAACCTGAACTCACAATTCCAGTACACTCAGTTGATAATAATACCCATACAAGCAATTCCCTCTGTTCACACACAGCAGCAGGCATAATCCGTTTCCTAACAATTACCCTCCCAAAACAGTTTCCCTATCCAGTTTACTCGTTTTATAAGACTCTTTTTCTCTCACTGCCAGCTGAACTTAGAGCTTAAAGTGTACGCTACAAGTGTACCCAACAAGACTCTCTTCTTGCTTAAACGCACAGATAAGCCAGTATAATATTATCTCCCACGAAGAGCTATTCACCACTCTGCCTATATCCTTAACTTCGTTAGCCTCAGAAGATGTTTCCTTGTCCTCCTTCCTTCTTACACGCATTACCATCTTGCTCCAGACCACCCTCTTCTCGTATCCCTGCTGCTGTCTCGCCATTGACATCTCAACAGTCCCTAAATCGGATTCGAGTCAGTCGACTAATAGCACCAGCAGCGACACAAATAAACCTACAACACAGCCATCTCCATAATCAACCAAATCAGTATCACCATCCCTGGAACAACGCCGAACCTCGCATTCAGTGTCAGCACATCATAAACTCAACGACCACGACACAAATTTATGTAGTAAAATTCACACCATTACCATCGCCTTTATTGACCAGCTGGTGTAAGCGTGTCAGTGTCGGTATGATATTGAATAGGGAGTTCTACGCGGTGGTAGTATTTAAAAACCTTCGACTTAGTGACGAAGGATGAATGGTGTAGACTGTGCGATATGTCAATGCAGATTTCAGCTTTGTTCCATAGAAACGTTTACTCTGCCTCGATGATACTGGGTGAATATACAGTCTCTGCAGGAAACTTCCTGGTACGGTTAAAAGATTTAACAACAGAGAATGCGTCCATCTACAGGAGCAGAATTTTAAGAGTTTAGTGAATGCCAGCTGTGCAAGACAACATGAGATAGAGTGTCGATAAAGATGTCAGTCGTATGACTACCGATTGTATGAGACATTGCGAAGTAATCTACTGAGATTAGCTCGCCAGACTCTCCGCCCATCGGGAGAAACCATAGCTCAACTCTACGACGCATGTTGCGCATCAGTGGAGACGCAAGCGTATGGTTCAACATAACCAGATGTGGCCACTGAACTATTATCTTATTTAGGTTTGTTTATCTAGCCAGATATATGTAAGAGTTTATAACACCCTCTGTAGTCCAATGTAAACGAACACTTACCATCATGACCGAGTGGACGAAACATCTTCACCACACGTGTCTCGTAGTATGCCACTGCTCCTACAATCATGAAACTAGAGGCCAGAAGACCAGATGAATGCATCATTATAGGTGCTTTGGCTATTGGACCTTCAGACTATGGGAAAACTGATCTTCTTTTACCACTATTAAGACATTCTGAGGGAGTCCCCTTCGAGGATGTATATATTTTTTTCAAAAACTGTTCATCCAAAATATCAACTATTGGGGTAAATTTTGCACGACATTGAAGGATTAACATTCCAGTCGTTCAGTGAAATCTATGATCTTCCACCGCCTGAAAAAGTAAAGCCAAACAGCATATTCATATTTGACGAAGTCATGGTGGAGAATCACGATGAGATCCGCAGATATTTTTACTTTGCTCACCATAAGCAAGTCCATATATTTCATTTGAGTCATACTCAAGGATCCCGAAGCAGTTGGACAGGGATAATGCGAACCTAATTATCGCTTTCAAACAGGGCAATCCGAATTTAAAGCATATTTATCAAGCACATGTAGGAACTGTCATGTCATTCAATGAATTTGTTACCGTATGTGGGGATTGTTTGAATAAATCACAGTATGGCTTCCTGATTTATAATAAAACTAGGCCGATACAGACCAAACTTCAATTAGATTTTGCATGAAAGGCAGTGCTACCAAAACATAACTGTATAAGCATGCCATAGTTAAGACAATCTGTGACGTTATTTCAGTGATTACAAAGTACAAATTCGCATATGTGTTGCACACTCTTTCAGAGGGGTGCAAAGCACATGCGCCTATTTCACCGAAAAATCGAGGCAATCAGCGCTAAATTAATGGAACTGGAAATATTTTAGACGTGTGGACTATAAATGTCCAGGTGCTGAATTCCAGCACTAAGTCGACTAAAAATTAACAGATACGCATGGATATATCAAGGTGATAGCTACAGCATTTAACTACCATCGGCATAAGTAGTCTCAAAGTATATATAAGCTATTAACTGTCTGAAGAACGATTTAGTATACAGCAACATGTCGTCGACAAAATTTTAAGTTATTGAGATGTAGAAAGCTATTTGCTAAAGATAGGGCAGTTGCAACGAGATCAGCATCTCTGGGAAACATTTCAGCCAGAAACCGGAGGTTTGAATGGACTATCACGCGCTATGGATGCAAGCAGAAAAGAAGATGCAGAATATGAGGGAGTTTTAAAACGTTACAATAATGCTGAGATAGACAGAACGTGTGGATTCAGCAGGACGAAACCATACATGTTAGGTAAGCACCCAATATGTTAAACTAGAGGTGCAGTAAGTACAAATGAAACGATATAATTTCAGAGACTTTACTGTTCTCATTCAGATGTGATTTTCTACATCTACATCTACATCATTCTCCGCAAGCCAACTAATGGTGTGTGGCGGAGGTTACTTTCGGTACCTCCAACCCTGTTCCACTCGCGAAGAGTGCGTGGGAAGAATGATTATCGGTAAGCCTCTTTACTGGCTCTAATGTATGTATACAGACTGAAGCGACGAGTGAAAATTTGTACCAAGGTCGCGAATCGGTCCGTGTCTCCTGCTTACCTGTCGGGTGCGTTAGCCACTAGGTCAGCTTCGCACATTAGTTCACACAACTGCACGGATTACCCTGTCACGTCTTCCTCCTCGATCCAAATTCTCACTGTCGCCGCAGTCCATCTTAAATCCCCTCTTACACGTGTACAGAAAGTAGACTGGGGCGGCAGTGAGAATTTGGATCGAGGAGGGAGGCGTGTCAGGGTAATCCGTACCGTTGTGTGGAAGAAATTTAATCTTCAAGGGACGTACAAATGGCGAAAATCCTACCACAAATCATTGAGGAGTATAATCGTACTACTCACCATAAAAATAAGAAGTGACCTGTTACTGTGTGTAATAATGGACCTCTAAATACAGGATACAACCGTATTAAGATGGTGGATCCATACAAGAAGTAACTCAACGTAGGTGATTTGGTACATACTTCGAAATACAAAACGTCATTTAAGATGTCATGCCTACCGAATTGGTCAACGTAGGTACACTACTGGCCTTTAAAATTGCTACACCAAGAAGAAATGCAGATGATAAACGGGTATTCATTGGACAAATATATTATACTAGAACTGACATGTGATTACATTTTCACGCAATTTGGGTGCATAGATCCTGAGAAATCAGTGCCCACAACAACCACCTCTGGCCGTAATAAAGGGCTTGATACGCCTCGGCATTGAGTCAAACAGAGCTTGGATGGCGTGTACAGGTATAGCTGCCCATGCAGCTTCAACACGACACCACAGTTCATCAAGAGTAGTGGCTGGCGTATTGTGACGAGCCAGTTGCTCGGCCACCATTGACCAGATGTTTTCAATTGGTGAGAGATCTGCAGAATGTGCTGGCCAGGGCAGCAGTCGAACATTTTCTGTATCCAGAAAGGCCCGCACTGCACCTGCGACATGCGGTCGTGCATTATCCTGCTGAAATGTAGGGTTTCACTGGGATCGAATGAAGGGTAGAGCCACGGGTCGTAACACATCTGAAATGTAACGTCCACTGTTCAAAGTGCCGTCAATGCGAACAAGAGGTGACCGAGACGTGTAACCAATGGCATCCCATACCATCACGCCGGGTGATACGCCAGTATGGTGATGACGAATACACGCTTCCGATGTGCGTTCACCACGATGTTGCCTAACACGGATGCGACCATCATGATACTGTAAATAGAACCTGGATTCATCCAAAAAATGACGTTTTGCCATTCGTGCACCCAGGTTCGTCGATGAGTACACCATCGTAGGCGCTCCTGTCTGTCATGCAGCGTCAAGGGTAACCGCAGCCATGGTCTCCGAGCTGATAGTCCATGCTGCTGCAAACGTCGTCGTACTGTTCGTGCAGATGGTTGTTGTCTTGTAAACTTCTCCATCTGTTGACTCAGGGATCGAGACGTGGCTGCACGATCCGTTACAGCCATGCGGATAAGATGCCTGTCACGTCGACTACTAGTGATACGAGGCCGTTAGGATCCAGCATGGCGTTCCGTATTACCCTCCTGAACCCACCGATTCCATATTCTGCTAACAGTCATTGAATCTCGACCAACGCGAGCAGCAATGTCGCGATACGATAAACCGCAATCGCGATAGGCATTTACATATCACAGCATGTTCTTCCTGTCGGTTAAATTTCGCGTATGTAGCACGTCATCTTCGTGGTGTAGCAATTTTAATGGCCAGTAGTGTATTTACTATTTCCAAGGGGAAGCACACGAATCCAAGAACATACATCGTAAAAGACAGTGACAATGAAAAAATTGCAGGGATTTCTTACACAGAGGAATTACAGAAAAGCTCTGAACCGGACATGATCCTCATAGAGGGGTCATAAGATGTCGATAGAACAGGGCAATGGTGAAATGGCTCGGCTTCTCGTCAAAGCACAACAGTTGGGCGAACACTCGCAGAGTACTATACAATAGGAAAAGCAAACTAATCAGTAGCATGCCTCTAATGCTAGGAAACGTATCAACACAGGTAGAAGCAGTATTCTCGAGAATCTCCCATTGGAACTTCATATCCCTGGATACAGTTTTTGTAGACTTGGAACGAAATTGAAACAGTGTGTGGATCATGGTGATAAGGGAATTAATATCCTAGACAATGCGTGCAAAATCACGACATTGCTTATGCAGCAAATAAAGATCGTCGCACTGCAGACCAAATAGTAACTTTCCATTCGTGGGAATTATTTGAATACTCGATCCTTCGACAGTAGTCTCGCCAAGCGTGGACTCTGAAGACTTCTATCCAGCTAGAAAAATATTCTAGCACTGCAAACAGGTTTTAAGGGGAGACCTGAAAAGGATTAAGCGTATTTGTCAACTGTAATCTAACCAGTGCAAGAGTTTACCTAAACTCCCAGTTTTTTCGGTATGGTAATTTACAGATCGACTGGAGCAATAACGCCTATGAACTAATGTAGGACATGTACACAAATTTTACACATCCTATTATAGGACTGACAATGCTTAGCCTGCAGAAGTTTAATGAATTATCACCTATAGTGGTGATAAATTGTTCAAAGCGATGTGAAGTGGTGAAGACTGGAACTGTCGACATACGTACTGAATTTGAATAATCCATAAACTTCTCTGCTGGCGCTGCAGCGTGCACATTAATACTACACAACTGTTTCGTAAATAATTCGCCGCTTAAAAGCGTTGCACAATGTGTAGTATTAATGTAGAGACATTACACAACATACAACACATATCACAACGATACCTCAAAGAACAAAGATCGTTGCAGACACACAAGGGCTTTATGACGAAAGTGGTGTATTTGTGTTTAAGCGCGTGGCATTCCTTGCATTCGCCGACACTGGACAAGTATTAACGAGATATTCGGCAATTGTTGCGTCACCCAAACCGTTTATCTCAGTGTAGTGCGTTAAAACTCGAAAAATGGCGGCACGATTGACTCGATTTTACCATGCAAGTTGCTGGGACAATGAATGGACGAAGATATGGTGTCATTGCTTTGAGTGTGTGATTATAGAGACATCATAGTTTATGTCAAAGGGTATAAGAAGATTTCCTGGGTTCAAGAAATTTATAAATATACGTCAATGCAGAATTTGGAAACAGAAGGATGTCCTGCCCTCAAGCAGTTGAAGAAGAGATACAGACAACATGGGTTTATGAAAGCTACAGAAAATGTACAGCTATTATTCAATTAACTTACTAATAAATAAATTGTTTCTTTCTTTAAAAAAACTCAGTATTTATTTATCCACTTCTGATTTTCTACCTGCTCACTTACAGGATTTAGGTGAGTATTTATCTCCTTGGAAAGAACAAGCGACAGAAAGGCTGCACGTAGCACCGGTCAACAGTGTAGGATGCCACATATAGTCCATATATCAACTAAAGCTAACTCCTGCTCTCACTCAAACCGCATATGTAGTGGTATGAACAGACAAAGCTGCACGTGCACCTCTCGCTTCCACAAAAGCCACGAATGGCAGCGCTGTGCTAGATTCGCACAAACACAGACATCTGCCTCTCTCAGTACATGCGTACCACACCCAAGGGTGTGTGCTGCCTGTATATGAATCAGCATTGAACGGCTCTTTCTCATTACAATTTGATCAGTCATGAAGCACTCTGCACAAGCTAACAACGAACATACTGCTAAGTGCAAGCGTTTGTCAGAAAATGACAGCTCGGTTCCAAGCATAACGTCACCACTTTTTGATGAAGAGATAATAGCATTTCTCATGAATGACTTACGTGGAGGCGAAAGTAAGAATTTTTTCTATGTATGTGTGTACCTTTTCTTTTCACATATTGAATCTGTCGAAACAAGCATTAATGACACCATTTTCCTCTCAGAGCTGATCGGGTTTCGACGATGTTGTGGATGAACTACCACAAGTAATGACACCATTTGTTTTTTGTCAGGTAGGAGGCAGATTTGTGATTGGTAGTATTACTACTCCTTATATCAGTAATAATTTTATAATTTTTATGGTTGGATACAGTGGGTTTTTTTCCTTTTATTTGTGGATTCACTTCATGCTAATATTGCAACGGAAGTGAAAACAGAACTAAACCAAAAAATAGTGGAATGTAGTGGACCTAATATTTCGATAAACAATGAGGATGATGAAACTTTCTGGCAGATGAAAACTGTGTGCCGGACCGAGACTCGAACTCGGGACCTTTGCCTTTCGCGAGCACTTGCCCGCGAAAGGCAAAGGTCCCGAGTTCGAATCTCGGTCCGGCACACAGTTTTAATCTGCCAGGAAGTTTCATATCAGCGCACACTCCGCTGTAGAGTGAAAATTTCATTCTAATGAGGATGATGAGTGTCTGAAAGCACTTATTGTCAGTGAACCTCGATGTAAGGGTCAAAATTTAATTATTATTGATGGATGTACATGTCTTTCTTATATCAGTCTGTGGTACCCATCAGTTTCGCTTGTTCTTCCGTTGCAGAAGGAGGCGGGCTCACAACACTGCCGCTGGACCCTTCATTGATGCGGGCATCGACGTCTGTGTGACCTCAGCCTAACGGTAGCGCCATCGCTTCAACCGGGGCCGTCAGGCTACAGCTCCCACCCTAGCGGTAGCAGGACAGTAGCGTCGATGTCTGCGTCACTTCAGCTGGGGCCAAAACGCTACTGCCCCCCGGCTTAGAGGTAGCAGGACAGTGCTATCAATATCATTGCCATCACCCTGTCCTGGGTCTAGCAGTAGCAGTCCCACAACCAGTATTATTCACCAACAGCAGGTCAACCACACAGCCACATTAGACTACTCTGTGATCGATGGTGCTTTCAGGGAGTCCTACATTGATAATGTCAATGATGGTTTTTCGAGATCCAGCTACCCTCCTTTGTGCACGCCAGGAAGTGTTGGAAAGAGAACTTCCACTAATCATCAATGCCCAGTGGTGTCCTGCCATCAGGTGCAAAGCAGTTCTCTACTGTGAGCTGCTGCATCCCCCTAAAGAAAACCGCAATGATGCCGCAGAGACAAATATTGTCAAACTGTGGGGGAAGGATGACTGATATTGCAGTACATGTCAATTGCAGAGTGGTATAGAACTTTTCCTGAGAGCGTCATACTAAATCATTTTTTTCCATTATGAAGGGAAGAAGCTCCGGTAAGGCCCTGAGCCATGCACTCCACATGCGTACTCACATATTTTTGACTCAGTCAATGGGCGGCCAGTTTCATCCCTCTCCCAGATGATATTGCCACTAAACAAGAATGTATTAGTGCCCAGTATCTAGATGAGGAGGATGAATACTGCTTCCCATGGTCAGTTTTGGCTTGTGGTAGAATTTACCCGAAAGATGCACATTTTACAGATAAGTGCAAGGCATCTAACTTTGATTGGATCTCTTTTAGCATCAAAATCCCAGATCTGCCAAGATTCGAGAGGCGGAATCCTAATCACTCAGTTTATTTCTGTTGTCTGGATCTACGAGGGCAGTTCAATAAGTAATGCAACACATTTTTTTTCTCGGCCAATTTTGGTTGAAAAAACCGGAAATTTCTTGTGGAATATTTTCAAACATTCCCGCTTCGTCTCGTATAGTTTCATTGACTTCCGACAGGTGGCAGCGCTGTACGGAGCAGTTAAAATGGCGTCTGTAACGGATGTGCGTTGCAAACAACGGGCAGTGATCGAGTTTCTTTTGGCGGAAAACCAGGGCATCTCAGATATTCATAGGCGCTTGTAGAATGTCTACGGTGATCTGGCAGTGGACAAAACACGGTGAGTCATTGGGCAAAGCGTGTGTCATCATCGCCGCAAGGTCAAGCAAGACTGTCTGATCTTCCGCGAGCGGGCCGGCCGTGCACAGCTGTGACTCCTGCAATGGCGGAGCGTGCGAACACACTCGTTCGAGATGATCGACGGATCACCATCAAACAACTCAGTGCTCAACTTGACATCTCTGTTGGTAGTGCTGTCACAATTGTTCACCAGTTGGGATATTCAAAGGTTTGTTCCCGCTGGGTCCCTCGTTGTCTAACCGAACACCATAAAGAGCAAAGGAGAACCATCTGTGCGGAATTGCTTGTTCGTCATGTGGCTGAGGGTGACAATATCTTGTCAAAGATTGTTACAGGCGATGAAACATGGGTTCATCACTTCGAACCTGAAACAAAATGGCAATCAATGGAGTGGCGCCACACCCACTCCCCTACCAAGAAAAAGTTTAAAGCCATACCCTCAGCCGGTAAAGTCATGGTTACAGTCTTCTGGGACGCTGAAGGGGTTATTCTGTTCGATGTCCTTCCCCATGGTCAAACGATCAACTCTGAAGTGTATTGTGCTACTCTTCAGAAATTGAAGAAACGACTTCAGCGTGTTCGTAGGCACAAAAATCTGAACGAACTTCTCCTTCTTCATGACAACGCAAGACCTCACACAAGTCTTCGCACCCGAGAGGAGCTCACAAAACTTCAGTGGACTGTTCTTCCTCGTGCACCCTACAGCCCCGATCTCGCACTGTCGGATTTCCATATGTTTGGCCCAATGAAGGACGCAATCCGTGGGAGGCACTACGCGGATGATGAAGAAGTTATTGATGCAGTACGACGTTGGCTCCGACATCGACCAGTGGAATGGTACCGTGCAGGCATACAGGCCCTCATTTCAAGGTGGCGTAAGGCCGTAGCATTGAATGGAGATTACGTTTGAAAATAGTGTTGTGTAGCTAAAAGATTGGGGAATAACCTGGTGTATTTCAATCCTGAATAAAACAACCCCTGTTTCAGAAAAAAAATGTGTTGCATTACTTATTGAACTGCCCTCGTAGATTAAAAGAAAAGCGAGCCAGAAGATGTGAAACATAAGATAGCTGGACCCCTCTACTTTACCAAAGTAAATGGTCAGCATCCTAAACACATAGATTTATAGTAAGAATCAACACTACATTTGGGTCAAAAACGTGACCCACCTATTATATCTGTGACCTGTCTTTGGACAGAAATGCGGAAAATCCACGTAGCGATCATTGTCATCCAGTAGGGAAGTTCCACAGTTCAGCTCACAATGCATGCAACCTGGAGTACAAACTGCTATGACACATACCCTTCTTCTTCCACAATTTGAGTGATATGATGCTCACTTTCTTGTTGAGCACTTGGGTGCTTTCAGATTGGAAATTGATAAGGTCAGTATCATACCTGACAATGTAGAAAAATAAAATTCACTATACAAGCGAATGATGCCAAGAATATCGCTACACTTCATGGATTTTCTACCATTTATGCAGGCACCTTTTCAGAAACTTGCTGTGACAATGTGTCGAGAGGGTATGCATATCACTCAGTTTGCATTTCCTGACAATACAAAGTTTGTTCTTGTGACAAAATAGGAGGTATTTTCACATGCACACCTAGATTTGATGGGGAGTCTGTGTGAAACCACGTTGCGTGATACAACCACATTCACCAGCGAACTCAAAGGCACTGCCATAACTGATGCGTAGGCAAGTGGGGAATGTTTGGCAGGAATTCAACATATCTGGTTTAGAGGGTTGTGCTAAACCGTACATGGAGACGGATGTGCACTTGCTCGCAGACGTTTTTCTGAAATTCTGGATCGTATGCCCGGGCGTATACAGTCTCTATCCTCCCTTCTATTACACCACGTTGGAGCTTTCATGGGACACAATGTTAAAACGAACACATATCAACCTCGAACTGTTGACTGATGTTGATACGTTGCTTTTTTCGAAAGCGGGATTCGCGGGGGACTTTGACAAGGCATACAGGGATTCGGCAAGGTGAATAACCTGCCGTTGAGGAGGAACAGAACAGGCCATTTAACGATTTGAGTTACATACTTTACTTGGTTGTAAATAATGCCTACGGACAGGCTATGCAACAAACTCTTCCGTTTTGAGGGTTCTGATGTCTGTCCAAAGATGAAATTAACAGACTGAAGGATAAGATCCTCGGTGTGGCTGCTGATGCTGGTAGGGGATATATCGTGGAGGCAGCCCTGGAATACCTCGCCGATTTACATGACGCTCCCAGTCGCCTTGCCATTGTGTACAGAGCAGAGCACCCAGTCCCACGAAATGGTTCCATCACCAAGCTGACGACATTGTTGGGAGATAAGCAAAGACGCATTCTACGGTATAGAAACCTCCAGTAATGTCTCAGGTTGTGAATGCGACTTCTTAGAATATCCTGCAGCACCTTCTTCACACAGCATCCCTCGTTGAAGGAATACGTCGATTTAAACACCAGAAAGAAGGCACTTACTATGTGTGATTTTGAAAAAGATTTTTGTAAATTAATGACCCCGGTGGTGTCAGGGATTTTTCACCTGCCTCGAGATGACTGGGTGTTGTTGTGTCGTCTTCTTAATCATCATTCGTCCCCATTACGGTCGGAGAAAGGCAATGGCAAACCACCTCCGCTAGTACCTTGCCTAGTACAGCGGTGCAGGTCTCCCGCATTGTCCCCTGCGCTCTGAGAAGAAGTATGGTACTTCATCGTAATCAATGAATAATTCAGTTTCCGGCAATCCATGAAGAATCTTAGAAGCTGTCATGGTATTCATTTACACAACTGGCCATTAAAATTGCTACACCACGCAGATGACGTGCTACAGACGCGAAATTTAAGCGACAGGAAGAAGATACTGTGATATGCAAATGATTAGCTTTTCAGAGCATTCACACAAGGTTGGCGCCGGTGGCGATACCTAAAACCTGCTGACATGAGGAAAGTTTGCAACCGACTTCTCATACACAAACAGCAGTTGACCGACGTTGGCTGGTGAAACGTTGTTGTGATGCCTCGTGTAAGGAGGAGAAATCCGTACCATCACATTTCCGACTTTGATAAAGGTCGGATTGTAGCCTATCGCGATTGCGGTTTATCGTATCGCAACATTGCTGCTCGCGTTGGTCGAGATCCAATGACTGTTAGCAGAATATGGAATCGGTGGGTTCAGGAGGGTAATACGGAACGCCGTGCTGGATCCCAACGGCCTCGTATCAGTAGCAGTGGGGATGACAGGCATCTTATCCGCATGGCTGTAACGGATCGTGCAGCCACGTCGCGATCCCTGAGTCACCAGATGGGGACGTTTGCTAGACAACAACCATCCGCACGAACAGTTCGACGACGTTTGTAGCAGCATGGACTGTCAACTCGGAGACCATGACATTTACCCTTGACGCTGCATCACAGACAGGAGCGCCTGCGATGGTGTGCTCAATGACGAACCTGGGTGCACGAATGGCAAAACGTCCGTTTTTCGGTTGAATCCAGGTTCTGTTTACAGCATCATGATGGTCGCATCCGTGTTTCGCTATATCGCGGTGAACGCACGTTGGAAGCGTGTATTCGTCATCGCCATAGTGGCATATCACCTGGCACACACACGGCAAAATGAGCACTTTAGGCAGCCAAAAATCGATTTTCAAACTTATAGATTAGGTGTAAACGTCCTTGTTTTCTTCACCTCAGGTATCTGGTCCATCGTACTGCCGTAAAATATACGGTCTGATAGGCAAGTTGCAATCGAAGCTCGAAAGTCTTATAACTTGAATTTTTTGATCATCTCACGCGAAAATCTCAATATTTATCATGGAGGTGGAAGCCACAGGTGTGTTCATTAAATAGACAATGCTACAATTCCTTTTTTTACCCTTGTTAATAGTAAATGACGATTTTACAAAAAATATTTTTTCTTAGACTTTCAAAAAAAGTTGCGCTTAGCACCCCTTTCTGTCCTAATATTTACACTTGTGCATTCGTTGACTATCAGTATTGTAAATTCTAGGAACTCAAACCAACGCATTGTCACACCAGACTCTTTTCTTTACAGGTCGTCAGTGTGGACCAAGTCACTCGGAATTAAATATGACGAAAATGGATGTAGTTTTAGTGTTAAAAAAGGAGAACTTTTACAAACAATCACAGTATAAGTGTATAGAATGATTAACGACTCACATATTGGATAAATTTAGTGAATATAAACAATCAAAAGACAGTGTATGTAAAATTAATGCAATTTTAAAAGTGTTTGCCTCAAAATTGTTACAAAAGTGGAGAAAATCCGATTGGAATATGGAAAGATTTACCAAATCTAATTCAGAATGGTTAAAAAACGACTTGGTCTTGCCAGCTCTAAGCACTACAACCACAAACGAAAATTTACAAGTGAAACAATCCAGAGGAAGACCTGCAAAATCTTTTGAAGAGAGCTCTCAACGATCAAAACGAAGAATAGTGCAACCAATTATTGCTGAGTCAACCCCAGAGCTTTTGTGTACTGCTGCTCAAAGCAACCTTAATAAGAGTGGAAAAAGAACAGCTGCACAAGGAGTAAACGTTGCCCTAACCACAAGCCCTCGCAGATACAAACGCGTGAAACACATTCACGAAAAGCCATCATATTCAGTTATGAAGCCTTACTCACCCGAAGAAGCCTTAACGCTCATTATTGACTCTTGACATGGGAAAAGAAGATTATATTCATTGGCAAAAAGGGGCGAAATCTCGAGGCGCGAACATCTATCCACCTTATAATGTCATAGCACAAACAAAGAATCAATGTTACCCGAGTAACATAACGATCACGGAGACCGAAGTTCAAATTGCAGTTCAAGATATTTTGGACCACACAATCAAAAGACTTGCTTATGTACAGCAGGATGTACTTCTGTTACACCACGATCACACTGCAAACTCAGCGACTGAAGTCATCTACAAGTGGGGCCTTGACGGTAGTGGTGGGCAGTCCATTTACAAACAATGCGTTGCCAATAACTCACTGTATGGAGATACCAACATAATTCTATGTACTATAGTTCCATTGCAGATGTCAGAGGTCACAACGAATGGTTTAGATGTCTTGGTAAAATCCGAGTCCTCCTTCGTCGAGATATAATCGCATCATTCGCCTGCAGATTGAAAAGGAGACAAAGGAATCATTAAAACTCCATTACGAAGCAAATGAGGAACAAATATCAAGTTTTCAGCCTACTGAGGTGACCCTTGAGGATAAATCTTACACATTTAAACATCGTGCTGTATGTACAATGATGGACGGAAAAACGTGTAATGTGCTCACAGACACTTCGTCAACACAAGCGTGTAATGTGTGCAAGGCAACACCAAAAGAACTCAACAACCTTGACTTACCTTTGCAAAAACAATGTTCTACGACTAGTTCATTTAAGTTTGGGATATCTGTCCTACACTCATACCTCAGATGTTACGACTACTTGTTACATATATCATATAAATTGGAACTGAAGCAGTGGCAAGCAAGAGGTAAAGAAGCCAAAGAAAATATAAAAAGAAGAAATAATCACTAAATTCTATCGTGAAATGGGATTAGTGGTAGAGTAGCACATGCAAGGAGGAGGTAACTCCAATGATGGGAATACTGCAAGATAATTTTTTTCAGAGCCCACGAAACCTGTGACTGTAACAGGTCTATAGCCCGAAATTATACAAATATTTGCATACATACTAAGCGTTTTGCCTTGCGGATTTAAGGATAATTCCAGTAATTTTAAAAATTATTGCCTCGAAACAGCAAAAATCTGTTTAGAAACTTACAAGTGGTACAAAATGAGGGCATCTGTACACAAGCTGCTAATACATGGTGCAGATATAATAAAGGAACTAACTTTGCCTGTGGGGCTTTTTTCAGATGTCTTGGAATCTTGTCAGAAAGAATATAAAGGTTTAAGACTTTTCCATGCAAGGAAGACTTCAAGAATGCATACCAATAAGGATATCGTCCACTGGATGCTGATAGCTTCAGATCCTATCATTGCGTCCAAGAGGAGGAGGCACATTAAAAAAAGAAAACCCTTTCTCCTAAGGAGGTACTGTTAATGTTAGAAGAATCTGTTGTGAAAATGCTTGAAGATAATGGTGATGAAGAAACAATGGATGACGATGAGGATGATGATGACGACGACCACGACGACGGAACAATAGATGATTATGATGAGAGATACTAACTGTCTTACTGTCTGTAAACTTTAAGTAAAATATACTAATTTGATTTTCAGTCTACTTTTTCATTTTTAGCTACCTATAAATCACTTTTTAGGTTGGTAGATACTTTCAGAATCTTGTCAAGTCAGAATACACATCAACCTTAAGGTCAGAAGCCTTTCTAAGTATACATGCACATATTATTTGACATATTGTATTTGCCGCCTAAAGTGGTCATTTTGGCGTGTGTGCGGCGTGATGGTATGGGGTGCCATTGGTTACACGTCTCGGTCACCTCTTGTTCGCATTGACGGCACTTTGAACAGTGGACGTTACATTTCAGATGTGTTACGACCCGTGGCTCTACCCTTCATTCGATACCTGTGAAACCCTACATTTCAGCAGGATAATGCACGACCGCATGTCGCAGGTGCAGTGCGGGCCTTTCTGGATACAGAAAATGTTCGACTGCTGCCCTGGCCAGCACATTCTCCAGATCTCTCACCAATTGAAAACGTCTGGTCAATGGTGGCCAAGCAACTGGCTCGTCACAATACGCCAGTCACTATTCTTGATGAACTGTGGTATCGTGTTGAAGCTGCATGCGCAGCTGCACCTGTACACACCATGCAAGCTCTGTTTGACTCAATGCCCAGGAGTATCAAGGCCGTTATTACGGCCAGAGGTGGTTGTTGTGGGTACTGGTTTCTCAGGATCTATGCACCCAAATTGCGTGAAAATGTAATCACATGTCAGTTCTAGTATAATAAATTTGTCCAATGAATACCCGTTTATCATCTGCATTTCTTCTTGGTGTAGCAATTTTAATGGCCAGTAGTGTAGTTTCTCGTTGAGATGGTGTTATAGTGCAAGAGATTACTTCATCAGACCAAATTTTAAATGGACCACAATCTTCAATGAAGGGCTAGTTACTGTGGAGATGGCTAAGGTTTGAATAGAGATCACAAAGCCTGCCTGTGTTGGTGTGTGTGTTCTTGACTTCTCAAAATTTCACACGTACAGATTTCATTACAAGTTTTCAAAACCAGACTTAGATGATGTTAAGTTACTTTATATGAATACAGACACTTTCATCTACTGGGTGAAAGGCTGCAATCTATATGAAGTTATCATGTGCAGTTCTGAGGAGTTCGACATGTCTGGATTTGCAGACAATAATACTTATGGCATAACACCTCAGAACAAGAAGCCCGATGAAGGACAAGGCAAATGGCTTGCATAGTCTGAAGTTGTAGGACTCAGATCGAAGTTGTGTGCATGTGATGTAGATGCAGGTGACATCCAGAGATAGCCTAAGGGTGTGTATCGTGCAGCCTCATAGACTATCAGGATCTAGGAGTGAAAGGAGTGTCTGTTTTCTGATGATGAGCCCCTCCCATTGCGCAGTAACTATTCTTTTGAATGCAGGGCCTTAAGTTGCATATTGCACTGCAACTGGAAAGTCGGTCTGTCACATCATGATGACAACTGAATCATCCGTGTGGATGGGATCAAAACCATCCTGTACTCACACTACTTGCTTGAGTGTGTGTGTGTGTGTGTGTGTGTGTGTGTGTGTGTGTGTGTGTGAAATAGATAGATGAGGCATTTGTCAGAGTTTTGTGAATGTGTCTCTGTGTAGACATGTGAATTGTATGTACTATAATGTGACTATGTACACAACTGCACACTGTGCGCCAGCAAAAAAAATTGTACATATTTTGAGTGTTTATGTGCGTGGTTCTTCACCTGCTGCTGCTAGTTTCCATACACTGTAACTATTGTAAAATAATTAAAATCACTTTAGTATAATGTATCTCTGCTGCTGTAAAATATTATATAGTCGATCAGCTGCTGTTATGTAAATAAAATCATTCTGCATTTATGGAATCTCTTTTTGAAAAAAAGTGTTGTCACTGGTGTAATGTATCTCTCCTGCTGTAAAATACTGTATAGTTGAACAGTAGCTGTTATGCAAAATACAATATCATCCTGCATTTATGCAATTTTCTTTGTTGAAAAAAAGATGTGGTTTTTCTGATGATAAGTGACGAGTTAATTTGCTATATCTGTGATATTAATACTACCTGTTCCTATCACCATTAAAATTATTGCATGGTGAAAATAAATAACAACAGCTTTATAGATTTTTATTTTTATTTTAGACACTACCATTCAGCTTTACTGAAGTGTCCAAATAAATTATTTTATACTTTGAATACAGCCTCAATCGTATTCAGTCCTATAAGTGCAACTATATACAGGGGCATTGCTTCAGTAAATTCAGGCTCCACTGATTTTATAATTACAGGCTCAACACTTACACGATTTGGTACAGGAGGAATACAGGCATCCATGCATTGCTCCACTTTATGAGTATTTACACTATTATTGAGAAAGTGGTCGACAAATTCATATTCTACTTGTATCATATGCTGTCGTAAATGACACAAACTGTCAGTGGCAACTGATAAGGCACAATGCAGGTCTTTTGGTTAGAAACAATTGGTGGTCAATTCTAGCATTGTCTTATCGCATAAATCTACTATAGACACTTTACAACCAAACATGGGAATGTCAATAGGTGTGTGAGATGCGTCATTCTCATCTGTCATCTTCCTATCTACACTCCTGGAAATGGAAAAAAGAACACATTGACACCGGTGTGTCAGACCCACCATACTTGCTCCGGACACTGCGAGAGGGCTGTACAAGCAATGATCACACGCACGGCACAGCGGACACACCAGGAACCGCGGTGTTGGCCGTCGAATGGCGCTAGCTGCGCAGCATTTGTGCACCGCCGCCGTCAGTGTCAGCCAGTTTGCCGTGGCATACGGAGCTCCATCGCAGTCTTTAACACTGGTAGCATGCCGCGACAGCGTGGACGTGAACCGTATGTGCAGTTGACGGCCTTTGAGCGAGGGCGTATAGTGGGCATGCGGGAGGCCGGGTGGACGTACCGCCGAATTGCTCAACACGTGGGGCGTGAGGTCTCCACAGTACATCGATGTTGTCGCCAGTGGTCGGCGGAAGGTGCACGTGCCCGTCGACCTGGGACCGGACCGCAGCGACGCACGGATGCACGCCAAGACCGTAGGATCCTACGCAGTGCCGTAGGGGACCGCACCGCCACTTCCCAGCAAATTAGGGACACTGTTGCTCCTGGGGTATCGGCGAGGACCATTCGCAACCGTCTCCATGAAGCTGGGCTACGGTCCCGCACACCGTTAGGCCGTCTTCCGCTCACGCCCCAACATCGTGCAGCCCGCCTCCAGTGGTGTCGCGACAGGCGTGAATGGAGGGACGAATGGAGACGTGTCGTCTTCAGCGATGAGAGTCGCTTCTGCCTTGGTGCCAGTGATGGTCGTATGCGTGTTTGGCGTCGTGCAGGTGAGCGCCACAATCAGGACTGCATACGACCGAGGCACACAGGGCCAACACCCGGCACCATGGTGTGGGGAGTGATCTCCTTCACTGGCCGTACACCACTGGTGATCGTCGAGGGGACACTGAATAGTGCACGGTACATCCAAACCGTCATCGAACCCATCGTTCTACCATTCCTAGACCGGCAAGGGAACTTGCTGTTCCAACAGGACAATGCACGTCCGCATGTATCCCGTGCCACCCAACGTGCTCTAGAAGGTGTAAGTCAACTACCCTGGCCAGCAAGATCTCCGGATCTGTCCCCCATTGAGCATGTTTGGGACTGGATGAAGCGTCGTCTCACGCGGTCTGCACGTCTAGCACGAACGCTGGTCCAACTGAGGCGCCAGGTGGAAATGACATGGCAATCCGTTCCACAGGACTACATCCAGCATCTCTACGATCGTCTCCATGGGAGAATAGCAGCCTGCATTGCTGCGAAAGGTGGATATACACTGTACTAGTGCCGACATTGTGCATGCTCTGTTGCCTGTGTCTATGTGCCTGTGGTTCTGTCAGTGTGATCATGTGATGTATCTGACCCCAGGAATGTGTCAATATAGTTTCCCCTTCCTGGGACAATGAATTCACGGTGTTCTTATTTCAATTTCCAGGAGTGTATGTATTCCATCATACTGCACAGATAATCCCATTCGTACCAGGAGTATTGCACTTAAGCACCAGAACCTTGTGTACCTCTGTAACTATTCAGATTCATTGTCAGGCACCAAAGCCACATTTACACGTTGAGAACCAGCGACAGTTACTTTGTATGTGGTAGCAAATAACAAAACTCTTTTGTGACTTGGCTGTTGTGGTTATGATACCGCATAGTAGATGACACCTGGTCTGAAAGGTCGGGAAGATATCCTGTGGGCTGTGGCTGAGTATCCTCATTCACCACTGGATCAGACGCTTGTTGCAGGTGCTCTGCTTGTGCTGCGGCATACTCTAACAAAGCCCGACATTCAGTGGGCTTCTCCAGCTGCTGCTGTGTGTCTGTAACAACTGCAGTAAAACAAAAAGATTAAGCATAATAAGCACACACACTTAACAATAATAATTGTAAATACACAGAGCTGTGCTTACACACATGCCATAGGCTGCAGAGTGATGGGTAGGGGGGGGGAGGGGGGGGGGGGGCGTTTGGATCATGATATGTACGTCGCGCAAGATTTGCAGAAGTGCAGGGGGGGAGGGTTGCCTCCCCTCCCTTCCCCTCCTTTTGACCTCAGCACGTGGCTTAATGTCATGATTTCTGGAATGACACTGCAGGTAAGGAAGGGCCGAAGCTGCTGTCAGCAAACGATAACCTGTAGAATTCTCTCAGCTGTAATATGACACCATAGATAAGAAAGCGCTGATGCTGATGTCAGCTCATTCTCTGCGTGAATGCACACTGCCACACTGCTCGCGTTAAGTATGCTGTAGGTTCTCAGCACTCCATCCATATAAAGGGACAACAACGTTCATCTTATGAATGTAATGTAGGGGCTGACTGTGCTATATCAGTACAGAAATTCGACACAAATTCTCTGGATGCCTACGAACGAGGCATTCACCTCGCAAAGCACTCACCTCACTCACAGTGCGGGCGTTGGCCTGAGATTTCAGTAAATCCGACCACTTTCCTGAACTCGGACCGAGGGCATATAGCATGAGGAAACAAGGAAGAGGAAGAAGGAGAAAGAGATACAAGACGCCACAGAGGCTACATACTACCGTATAATCTGAAACCTGTTCCCCTCAGAACATTGTGGCTAACTGGCTTGATATGCGGTAGAAGGATGCACTTCCATCACTGGAAATTCCATCAGTCACCACCACAGGACAGGCTTCAGAGACAACCGAAATTATTCGTGCGAGACAACATCGAAAGGCGCTGTGAATCACTTTTTCTTTCCGTGTAAGCGTTATAGAGGTAAGAAAGTTACTTTGTGCAAGAGACGAAGCGAACTGAAACAACGGTTCCACACCAATATTACCACCAGCCTCGCCATATAGCAGCTTCCAGTATCATCATGGGCTTTTTGTATCAAATTACAGCTTGTGCATGTAACAGAAAATCTACTTCCACGAACATTGTCTGTACCGTGACAAGCTATAGTGACAATCTACAAGCTGTTTAATCTCTGTAGCTAGCAATTTCATTTAAGAGAAAATTGCTGTATTTGTACTGTTCTTTGCCTTTTCCCTCTAAATAATCCTTAGGTGTTGAGTCGGTTGTTGTTGCCAAAAATCCAGAAAATTTCGGCGATCGATCTTGTCGGCTTCACCAGCTGTGGTAATCAGCTGGTTTAGTTCATGAATTCGTTCAGATTAGCAAACGTGGATCTGCAGCCGAAACATTGGGCCCTTTTGATACGAACCACAGGCAGGCAGTATGCCCATGGATTATTCTCTCGTAAAATGCGACGGGGAAAACTGAAGAACCCAATAAAATTATATTTATTTTCAGGTATCATGACCATCTGTATGTCATGTTACTGAGCTGTTATCGGCTCGTGACCCTACTATCGACAATGTTTTCGTTCTGTTGTATCTTTGTATATTGTAACCTATTAACGACTTGTACCGAATCCCGCTAGAGTGTTCAGTGTGCTCCGCCTGCCCAGTTTAAAAGCACTGCGCGCGCAGTCCCGTTTGTTCCTCGCTTAATGGCTGTATGTCTAACTAGCCGCACAAATTTTAGCAACCGTGATTCAAGGGCTTCGATGGTGACATGCCTGTCTTTGCGTTGTATATAAAGCCCAAAATCCTTGTCTGCCATCTGTCAGCTTGAGGCACACAGGTTCGATGCTTCCAAGTTCCGGTCCGTTGTAGGAGACTCAGTCAGTGTACTGCATCTGAGGAGACCTCTGCCGGTACGAGTTGTAGTCTGAATGGTCGGGCTAGTGGTAGAGCGATGGCAGCTGCGGGCAGAACGCTATGTATATGGCTACTCCGTTCATGCACTGTAAGCGGACCAACGAAGAAAATTTAATCCGGTGAGAAACATACTAGAACAAAATGCTTTTATCTTTCCTGCACAGTCCGCAGCTCATGGTCGTCCGGTAGCGTTCTTGCTTCCCGCGCCCGGGTTCCCGGGTTCGATTCCCGGCGGGGTCAGGAATTTTCTCTGCCTCGTGATGACTGGATGATGTGTGATGTCCTTAGGTTAGTTAGGATTAAGTAGTTCTAAGTTCTAGGGGACCGATGACCATAGATGTTACGTCCCATAGTGCTCAGAGCCATTTTTTTCCTGTAGACGTTAACTAACTTCCTTTTTTATTTAACTTGCCAAGGTTCATTTGTTCTTTCAGTGCTAATGCAATGTTGTCTGGCACTGGTTGTGTTTCCTGTTATAATGTTCAAATGAGTGTGAATTCCTAAGAGATCAAACTGCTGAGGTCATCGTTCCCTAGACTTACACACTACTTAAACTAACTTATGCTAAGAACAACACACACACTCATGCCCGAGGGACTACTCGAACATCCGGCGGCAGCTTATAGTGGTTTAGCTTCCCAGATAGAATGTTAAAAATTTCGTATGTTAAATTATGACAGACTTTGCGGGATTACCTATACAGGTTGTTACCCACATAAAAAAAGTTTTGCATCACCTCGGTTCCGAGAGTTCCGGAACCTGTACAGATAATTGGAATAGAGATCAACATAAAAATCATTTCCACACTTTTTATTGCTCATGAAAACCACACATTGCATGTTGTACCACCAAACAGCGAGACCTTCAGAGGTGGTGGTCCAGATTGCTGTACACACCGGTACCTCTAATACCCAGTAGCACGTCCTCTTGCATTGATGCATGCCTGTATTCGTCGTGGCATACTATCCACAAGTTCATCAAGCCACTGTTAGTCCACATTGTCCCACTCCTCAACGGCGATTCGGCGTAGATCCCTCAGAGTGGTTGGTGGGTCACATCGTCCATAAACAGCCCTTTTCAATCGATCTCAGGCATGTTCGATAAGGTTCATGTCTGGAGAACATGCTGGGCACTCTAGTAGAGCGATGTCGCTATCCTGCAGGAAGTCATTCACAAGATGTGCACTATGGGGGTGCGAATTATCGTCCATGAAGAGGAATGCGTCGCCAATATACTGCCGATATCTTTGTACTATCGGCCGGAGGATGGCATTCACGTATCGTACAGCCGTTACGGCGCCTTCCATTACCACCAGCGGCGTACGTCGGCCCCACATAATGCCACCCGAACACAGCAGGGAACCTCCACCTTGCTGCGCTCGCTGGACAGTGTGTCCAAGTCGTTCAGCCCGACCGGGCTGCGTCCAAACACGTCTCCGACGATTGTCTGGTTGAAGGCATATGCGACACTCATCGGTGAAGAGAACGTGATGCCAGGCCTGAGTGGTCCACTCGGCATGTTGTTGGGCCCATCTGTACTGCGCTGCATGGTGCCGTGGTTGCAAAGATGGACCCCGCCATGGACGTCAGGAGTGAAGTTTCGCATCACGCGGGCTATTGCGTGCAGTGTGATTCATAACACGACGTCCTGTGGCTGCACGAAAAGCATTATTCAACTTAATGGCGTTGCTCTCAGGGTTCCTCGGAGCCATAATCCGTAGGTAGCGGTCATCCAACGCAGTAGTAGCCCATGGGCGGCCTGAGCGAAGCATGTCATCGACAGTTTCTGTCTCTCTGTATCTCCTCCACGTCCGAACAACATCGCTTTGGTTCACTCCGAGACGCCTGGACACTTCCCTTGTTGAGAACCCTTCCTGGCACAAAGTAACAATGCGGACGCTATCGAACCGCGGTATTGACCTTCTAGGTATCGTTGAACTACAGACAACACGAACCATATACGTCCTTCCTGGTGAAATGCCTGGAACTGATCGGGTGTCGGACCCGCTCCGCTTAATAGGCGCTGCTCATGCATGGTTGTTTACATCTTTGGGCAGGTTTAGTGACAGTCAAAGGAAGAATGTCTGTGATACAACATCCACAATCAACGCCTATCTTCAGGAGTTCTGGAAACCGGGATAATGCAAAACTTTTTTTGATGTGTGTATAATCCGGGGTTCTGTCATCGTTTACTGAAATTGGAATTAGGAAGTTCCTGTATTTATGTATACACACCCATATACGAGCACACAACGCTATGCACTATTCTGGATGTATTTTTGGTGTCACCACTAATTACTATAAATGCCTGTTCCATGATGGTTAATCCTAAAGTTAGTCTCTTTTGTAATTGTAGTTTCATTTAGTTGTTATCTATAAAGTTAATAGTTCTTATACTTAATATTATCACCTTTTACGGATTTATATATTATTCATTCATAATTATGAAAGTTTTCCTTGTAATTTTGTGTTTTCGAAATTCCTTATTAGTCCTGTATGGACAGTTCATTGTTCTGGGAAACTTGTGAAATTGCCTCAACTTACCAGCGGTGTACACATCAAGACTGACGCTGACTGGCTAGCTGCGTCTTGTGAACTGGGTGCAATTATGCATGTTTTATAAATTGTTTAGTGCCTGTCGAGCACGTGATCGTTTTCTTATGTACTTGCGTTAACCCTGACGTAAATTTTATTGTTTTCTGTAAAGAGTATCACTGACCTCGAGTCAGTTATTTTTCTTTTTTTTTTATCTGGGTTCTTTTTGGCAGTTTCCACTCCCATTTCCTCGCTCTCTACCTTTCCAGTTAAAGGGTACTATATGTTCTTTATGTCCTCAGACAAAGTTTTGATCATCGTTTGTACCACGTATATGATGAGATGTTGGCTCTGTGGTATTTTTCAGCGATCGCAATGAACGAAGAAAAAAAGTTCCATCAACAATTGCAAACTGACCGCGCGTCATCGTAGTATTCGACATGCACAAAGTCCCAACAAGATAAAAAGAAAGATATTCAATGAAAAGAAAAGCAACTGAAACTTTACAGAAACTCTCCAAACACTTTAAAAGGCGCCACGATTGTTCAAGCTGCATATTTGCAAATGGCATGAACGTATTCGTATATGAATAAATTACAACATTTACTACTCATCTTACAGCAGGATACGCAACCTATTGAACACATACTTTCCTTAACCCACGACTTGAGTACAAACAAAAGACTTTCTTATGGAACAACGCTGCAGACCACTGATTACTTAGAAACATGTGTACAAAATTTTCTAAAAGCAGAAAGGTATGGAGGTAGACCTACTACACGAAAACCGAAAGTAATACATGGAGGAGCATGGACAGCCACGTCTGCTATAAATGCCGAGCTACCATGTAAAATAGTATTTTAATTCGTCCACAAGACCGTCTGAACCAAATCATTATCCAGAGGCACCATTTTCAGCGATACTGTTCTAGATACAGATATTTATCTTGTTGATGGTTGATACTCCGTTATCATCGAAAACAATAGAAACGAGACACCAGTGCGCCACCAGTCAAAAGCGAAAACAAACGACAACGAAGTTAGACCGGGTGGCAGGACGCCTCTTCATGGTACTTCCGTGGACGAAAGGAGCAGTTTACAGTCCTGATATCGCAGGTAGCGCTGGATTTCACTTAGAACAGGGATGACAGAACAACATGGACTGGGTCGAAATTGATATCCATAAATAAGAACTATTGCTTAATTGAATAAAATCATTCTGGACTACGGCCACGGAAGCCTATTTTCTTATATTAAAGAATTGTTGATGGAGACTGTTCTTGCTACGTATACCGTGTGACGGTTGGCTTATGAGATACTCCTGGGCTGTAAACTATAGCCATGTGACTTTCCCGATTAATATCGCCAGCTATCACCGTATACTGAGGTTACTGATTAGTCCAAACAGAGTATTCGTGGACGATGTAGAATCATAAGGATTTGTCGAATATGACTAAAGTCAAGTTATCAGTGCTCAGGGGTCTAGTGTATCTGTACTGCTAGTTGTTACTCTTTAGAATCGTACGAGAGAGTTCGTGGTTAACATAAACGAAAATTGGTGCCAATACGGGGAACAGACGAATCGTAGGAAGAGCTGTGAAGGACAACGATAGGAACATAGCAAAGATGGGTGCCGAATTCGGCTACTAGCGGGTGTTAACAGATGCAACATTCCGAAGCATGTTGGCACCCAAGATACAATATCTGATAGGAAGTATCCCGACATCTATTAATGGACATTAATAGGTGTCGGGATTTCACCTTTATGACGGCATGAACTGTTCCGGGGACGTTATCAGTGAGATGTCTGAATGTCTGTGACGGAATGGCACTCCATTCTTCCTCAAGAGCGAAAACCAGAGAAGATAGTAAAAGTAGTGATGTTGTACTTCGGGGTCAGTCAACGCTCTAACTCATCTCAAAGCTGTTACTTTGGGTTCAGATCGGCACTCTGGGTAGGTCATTACATTTCAGGATTGTTATTGTCCACAGATCACTGCCTGACAGTGGTTAGCACAATGGACTCGCATTTGGGAGGACGATGGCTCAATGCTCGCGTACAGCCATCCTCATTAGGTTTCCAGTGATTTTCCTAAATCGCTTCAGGCAACTGCCGGGATGGTTCCTTTGAAAGGGACCGGCCGACTTCCTTCCCTATCCTTCCCTAATCCGATGGGACCGATGTCCGCGCTGTTTGGTCACCTCCCCCAAATCAACCAACCAATCATCCGCAATATTCGGCTGTCCCTGTTGTAACACCCCAAGAAACCCGAAAACCATAATAAGAATGCCATGATAATTTAAAGTAGGGAACAGTGTTATCCTGACAGGTACGCCAACATTGACAATAATATAACACCTTAAAATTTTGATGAACACCAATTCAATAATTACTGAGTATGTCATAATATAAAGGTTATTTTTAATTAGCTATTGTGGTGTTCGCTGTTTTATTCATTGGTTTGGTATTTAACTAATTTGTAAATGAAAATGATAATCTTATTTTATTACACTGAGTAATTACTACGTAATTTTTCTCCCGGCTAAAGCTTTGGTCAAGTTGCTAAAGAACTCCAAGTTAACGTCGTGTTAAAGTGTTGTCTGTAAGTTGTGTAAGTGTCACTAAATCACAGTTCATACAACAGATTCTATACAATTATGGATTATGATGGAAACAGTTATCTTCAGCAAAATGATCATTGAAACCACCGAATATCAGCCGCGCACAACACTGACGTATGTTACCTGAAACAATATTCTTCGCAACTCGTGCGTAATTAATTTCAGCTCCATACATCAGCTAGAAAAGTTTGTTATAACGATCGTACTATGAGCACTATTTTTAAAGAACCAATCTGATTCGAATTATTTTCATTCAAATGAGTTCGGGACCACCGGTGCACATTTATTTTTACACATTTGTATTACGTTCGGCATTTATGTCTGCAGAGTTGCGTAATTTGAATTTGCCGCTGAGACAATTGTTAAGATGGCGGCAGACAATTGATCGAGACTTTCTATTGTTAGAGCAAATAAGTAAATATTTAAAATGCTTATTAAACGCTATAAAATCTATTTTCGTATTGTGCACTATTTAGACTTCATCAAGCAAACATTTGATTTGTTTCTAAGGAAAACACAGACAAAAACGCGATACAAATCGCTATCATCAATGGCTGCGTTCCTTGCAGCGGAAAGAAATAATTAACACAGATAGTGCTTACTGAGAGAGGAATTAAAGTTACAAATAATTATTCACTCATATTTATAATAATAATGAACTCTATTTTCAAGTAATAATTAACAAATAATTACAATTTCTTAACAGACCTCAGTTTGATATGCGTCCGCAACTTACAAAAGCCAACCAACAAAAGGTAAAAACAAAGGAAGACAAACGCAGATCATAAAAGCAATTTACAATTATCATTGTCTTTGTATGATACACATCGATATGTCCAATTATATCATAGAATATTATATAAATAATTAATATTTATAAGTTTTCACTGTTTTTTCATACGTCGAATAGATAATGTTTATAACTGTTAGAGGCATAATTTTCTTTCGTCGCACTGTAGCCAAAAATTTATCACGTGGATGTTACACTATCAAACATCTCATGCCCGCATCTCGTGGTCGTGCGGTAGCGTTCTCGCTTCCCACGCCCGGGTTCCCGGGTTCGATTCCCGGCGGGGTCAGGGATTTTCTCTGCCTCGTGATGGCTGGGTGTTGTGTGCTGTCCTTAGGTTTGTTAGGTTTAAGTAGTTCTAAGTTCTAGGGGACTGATGGCCATAGATGTTAAGTCCCATAGTGCTCAGAGCCAAACATCTCAGCAATAACTGCCAATAAGCACGGCGAAAGTTACGTCCAAAGTAATATGTCGGTCAGAGATAACCTTAATTGTGAAAGAGAATTTTAAACGCGGCGAAAAGGAAATTCAATGCGTCTACAATGCTCGATCATGGAAATGTTAGTCGCTTGCTAGCCCAGAGCTTCGTTTGTTACAGTACTGCAAACGGAATGCTACGAGAGTGTTTCTATTAAAAAAAGTAATATTGTGTGATAGAGATGTGCGGACTTTGTTCTCAGTTATTCTGACTTGAGAACTTGAACTGAAGTGATATTCTGATAGTGTACGACGAGTTAATGAACTTTAATCATTGGAGATATTGTTATCGGACTCAAGCTTCATCAAAGTGAACAGTTAAACGAAGAATGGACATAGTATCGAAGACAGCAATACCTGATTAGACTGGAGTAGGAAACATTAATACGGACACACGAAGATAATACAAATACGCCGATTGTAAAATTTGTAATTGTCACGATCACCGAATTGAAAAGAATCGTAATTTATCTGATCCATCGGTGTGGGTGTGGTGTGATGATTATAAACTAATTCCTAAGAAGTAACAACAAAATTGTTCGTCAGAATGGAAATTTCACGTGTTGGCTCCACCATTAATTGAACTGTGTGATAGTTGATGATCAAAATTAATTAACTGTGAAAATTTTAATTGAAAGAGTGACTTGATGAACATTGAGCAATGAAAGGAGTGTTTTGCCTAAATAATATCACGACGCAAAAAGCAAGATAGCATTATAGATTATCTCTGGATTTGCGTCGTGCCGTAGTGAACAATTCTGCCGAGCAACGTAACAACAGCTACTGATACTGAACCGCAAATGAATTTTTCCTCGCTTCAGTGGTGTGAAACGACGTCAGTGATCAATGATTCACTCAGTACTGCAATAAATATCTAGCTGGACATAACAAATCGTCATAAAACCATAATAGAGCATTAAAATCAGTAGTTCACATCGCTGAGAAGACTGTGCGGACTCGAAAACGGACTTTCACACATTACGCGAGGAACAATTTTCTTTAGAGATTTTCAAGTGCTGTTCCACGTCATCCGGCGGGGACAACCATCACTGCGCGTCGCGTCTCCATTCCACCGACCGAGCTGTAGCAGTAGCGGACCAACATCAACAGCGACTCCAAAAAGGGGAGAGGGGACGTCACACTGTCCCTCAGTACATGAAGTGTGTCTACTCTCGGTTTAACTGTGATTGGTTCTTTGCAATTTCAGTTCACGTTCACATCGCCAACAGTCGTCTTGGACAGCTTTAGAAGTGTTGAAATTTACCTGATGGATTTGTTACTCAGGTGACAACCAGTGAGTAGTCCATATTCGAAGTAGCGGCAGCCGCCGAGCCGAGTGGACGCGCAGCAGAGCAGCACCAGCAGCACTTGTGTGATAAACTGTAAATTAGTTTAGTCTTTGTTTTTTGTTCACGTGCTTCTGCAAAGTGAACTGAGGTGTGTCTTTTACTGTGTAGAGCAGTGGTTAGAAAATTAATCGTAGTTTTTGTTGTTGCATAAGTCTTATGAATATCTTTGTGTAGGGCGGCTTCCTAGTGCAAATTTTCCGTGTAGAGAAATTTATTTCAGTTTAATATGGTTCAAATGGCTCTGAGCACTATGGGACTTAACATCCATGGTCATCAGTCCCCTAGAACTTAGAACTACTTAAACCTAACTAACCTATGGACGTCACACAACACCCAGTCATCACGAGGCAGAGAAAATCCCTGACCCCGCCGGAAATCGAATCCGGGAACCCGGGCGTGGGAAGCAAGAACGCTACCGCACGACCACGAGCTGCGGACTCAGTTTAATAGCCTGCGGTTTCAGAGTTCTGTGAGAAATCTGCACACCAACTTTTAGTGTTACTTTATTCTCCTTTGGTGTATTTTCAAACTCAGTAGCGCAATTTGAGACCTTTTATCTATTTATACACTGTACGATATGGCTAGGGACTGTGCTTGTGGTGAGCGGACACGAGGAGAGTTGGTTGCTATCCCAAAACAGCTGTAAGCTGCGTTGGCTACCGTCGACAAGCTTCTAGCTAATGCTCGAAGTTGCGGTGACGTCGGGGTGCCAGCGACGAGACCTGCGACACATTTGGTGCCACTGGAATCGGCTGGTGACCCGGACGTCTCTGCAGTTTCCGATACGCAACATCTGACCAGTCCGTCTGCACTCCAGAGTGGGTGGCAGACAGTGGTGGGTTCGCGTGTCACTGGGCGGCAGACGAAAGAGGGAGCAGGCCCTGTGGCTGGCTCCCTACGTCTTAGCAACAGGTACGAAGTGCTTCCCAGTATTGACGATAACTCTGAGCCAGCACGGGATGCCTGTTGGGCCAGCGGTTGATTTTCCTGCCCAGTCCGGACAAGTCAAAAATGTTCAAATGTGTGTGAAATCTTATGGGGCTTAACTGCTAAGGTCATCAGTCCCTAAGCTTACACACTACTTAACCTAAATTATCCTAAGGACAAACACACACACCCATGCCCGAGGGAGGACTCGAACCTCCGCCGGGACCAGCCGCCGGACAAGTCATTGGGAGCTCCAATGTTAGGCGGGTGATGGAGCGCCTCAGGGAGATATCAGGCAAGGCGGGAAAGAATTCCAGTGTTCATTCAGTATGTTCACCGGAAGGTCTCATTCGTGATGTGGAGGAAGCCCTGCCAGCGGATATCGAGCGCACCGGGTGGGACCGGCACATGTTGGCACGAATGACGCCTGCCGCTTGGGTTCTGAGGCCATCCTCGGCTTCTTTCGGCGGCTGGCTTATTTGGTGGAGGCAACTAGCCACGCACGTGGGGTGCAGGCTAAGCTGTCTATTTGTAGCATCGTACGCTCGGGTTGATCGCGGTCCTCTGGTTTGGAGCAGAGAGGAAGGTCTAAACCAGAGGCTCAGACGGCTGTGCGACGGTATCGGAAGCGAACTTCTCGACCTCCACTATCGGGTGCAGAATTGTAGGGTTTCCCTTAATAGGTCAGGCGTGCACTACACGCAGGGAGCGGCTACTAAGGCAGTGGAGTGCGTGTGGCGTGCACATGGGTCTTTTTTTTAGGTTAGAGGACCCCTCCCTTCGGAGCAAAGACGATTTACCTGTTAAATCAGCCACAGCGACCTCAGAGAATCTCGGTCCTCGCAGATCAGAGATAGAAAAGATTAATATGATTTTAGTAAAATGCAGGAGCATCCAGGGAAAGATCCCAGAATTAGTATCGCTTACTAAAGGTTATAATGCACAGGTAGTATTGCGAACAGAAAGCTGGTTGAAGCCAGACGCCATTGATAACAAAATTCTAAGTTCAGACTGGAATATTTATCGTAAGAATAGGTTGAAATCTGCCGACGTTATCAAGGATTCCGAATGTGAATTAATCTGGGTGAAATTGAGTATCAAAGAACGTTCAAAAATGGCGATCGGATGCTTTTATAGACCACCTAGTTCACGATCTGTAAGTGTAGAGCGCTTCAGAGAGAAGTTGCAGAATATCATTAGTAATTTTCCTGATCATGCCGTTGTAATAGGGGGGGCACATCAACTTGCCGTGTATAGATTGGGTGTGTTATACCAGCAAAACTGGTGCCAGAGACAGAGAATCGTGTAGCATTATTCTGGACGTCTTGTCCAACAATTACCTGAAACAGACAGGGAACCAACGCGTGAAGGTAACATCTTAGACCTCCTGGCAACAAACAGACCTGAACTTATCGAATAAGTTAACGTATAGTATCAGTGATCATAAGGCGGTGGCAGTATCTATGACGACAGGTCCTACAAGGAATGTTAAGAAAGGTAGGACGAAATATTGGCTCAGCAAGGCTGACAGGGTACAAATTTCAGGATATCTCAGCAGTCAGCATCAAATATTCGGTGATGAGGACGAAGATGTGGAGAACAAATGGAAAAAATTCAAAGGTGTCGTTCAATATGCCCTAGACAAGTATGTTCCGAGTAAGGTTTTAAGGGATAGGAAAGATCCACCATGGTTTAATAGCCGCGTTAGAAAAGCGTTACCTAAACAAAGAGCACTTCATCTCAGATTCAAGAGAAGTAAAAATCTAGCTGACAAAGAACGAAGCGAAAATGAGTGTAAGGAGAGCAATGAGAGAAGCGTTCAATGATTTTGAAAGTAAGACGTTGTCAACCGACCTGAGTAAAAACACTAACAGATTTTGGTCGTATGTAAAATCAGTAAGTTGGTCAAAATCTTCTATTCATTCTCTCAGCGACCACAATGGTACCGAAACGGAAGATAACAGAGAGATACTGAATTCTGTCTTCCGAAGTTGTTTCACCGCGGAAGATCGTAACACCGTTCCTCCTTTTAATCGTTGTACGAACATCGAAATGTCATACAATGAGATAACCGATCGCGGAACTGAAAAGTAGCTACAATCGCTTAGTAGCGGAAAGGCTTCAGGACCAGATGAGATACCTATAAGAGTCTATAAAGATTATGCGGAAGAACTTGCTCCCCTTCTAGCAGTAATTTATCGTAGACCGTTTGAGCAACGGAAGGTACCTAACGACTGGAAAAAGGGGCAGATCATTCATGTTTTTAAGAAAGGCAGTAAGACAGATCCACACAATTATACACCTATATCGTTGACGTCAATCTATTGTAGAATTATGGAACATGTTTTATGCTCAAGAATTATGATGTTCTCGGAAAATGAACATCTCCTCTACAAAAATTAACATGGATTACGCAAACTGAGATCCTGCGAAACTCAGCTCGCTCTGTTCCTCCATGAGATCCATAGCGCTCAGGTGGATGCCGTGTTCCTTGATTTCAGTGAGGCATTTGACACCGTCCCCCATTGCCGTTTAATGAAAGAAATACGAGCTTACGGAGTATCGGAGCCGACCTGCGACTGGAATCAGGATTTTCTTGTAGGTGGAATTCAACACGTCTCTCTTAACGGCACTAAATCTACAGATATAAAGGTAATATCCTGAGTACAGCAGGGAAGTGTGATAGGACCGTTGCTGTTAACAGTATATATAAATGATCTAGTAGAAATAGTCGGATGCTATTAAAGGCTATTTGCAGATGATGCAGTTCTTTATACTAAAGCAGCAACGCGAGAAGATAGTAAGAATTTGCAGAACGATATGCGGAGAATTGATGAATGCCGCAGACCCTGGCAGTTGGCCCTGAATGTAAATAAATGTAAAATATGTCGCATATATAGGAAAAGAAATCCACTGCTGTACAGCTACAATATTGATGACAAACAGCTGGAGACAGCGTCTGCCGTAAAATATCAAGGCATAACTATCCAGATATTATATCTCGTAAAAAAATGTATACTATTTATTTAGAGGAAACACTCTCCTAGTAAATTTGTTTGTCCTTTGATTTATCGTGATACGTTACTGATTTTTAGTGAAGTTAGTTTTTACGTTTAGCTTCCAAACAAATACAAAAGAGATATAATAAGCAAAATAATGAATTTCGTAGGTTGCCAATTACGTATTATATCTGGTTTACAAGACGTTGTAGCTGTCCTACATTCTTGCACAGGTGCAAATATTCGCGACGGTATGGTTGCGATGTCATTAATAAAACTTTATTAATAAAACTCTATCATTTCACCTAGCTGTGACATGCCTACTGGTAGACGTGATAAAGCGTCCGCAATGACATTATCTTTCCCTTTTATGTACATAACTTTTAAATTGTATTCCTGTAGTACTAATGCCCAACGGGCTAGTCTGCCACGTAATAGTTTGCAGGTTAATAGGAAGCTTAAGGCTTGGTGATCACAGAACAATTTAATTGATTTGCCATAAACATAATAATGAAATTTTTGCAGAGTCAATACAACACTGAGTGCTTCCATTTCGGTCACCGAATATGCTCTTTCACATTGAGTGAGCACTCGGCTGGCAAAAGCTATAACTCTTATTTCCCTATTCCCATTGTTTTCTTCTACTTGAAACAGACATGCTCCTAAACCATAGGATGAAGAGTCGGTGGCTATACAAAAATCCCGGGTCATATCCGGATGGTAGAGCATCTGTGCACTCACTAAGGCTCCTTTGATCTCTTCATAAGCTTGCTGACACTCTGCGGACCAGTTCCATGTGACATTTTTTCGCAATAAGGTGAGCAAGGCTTCATTGTTGAGCAGCTGATTCGGCACAAAACGTCGGAAAAAGGAGACTGGTCCGATAAATGATTTTAACTGTTTTTTGTTTGTGGGCTGTGGGAATTCTTTGATCGCTTGTATCTTCTTGGTATCAGGCATTATTCCGGAAGGTGATATGATGTGTCCAAGGAATTTAAGCTGATCCCTCCCAAATTTTGATTTTTCAAGATTTGCAGTTATTCCTGCTTCTGCGAGCTTATTTACCACTCTTTCCAGGATTTCTATATGTTCTTCCCATGTGCTTGTGGCCACTAGAAGGTCATCCACGTAAAGAGTAACTTTTTCTAACAAGTCTGCGCCTAGCGCTTGGTCCAATGCCGTAATGAATACGCCTGCGCTTACGTTGAGTCCAAAAGGTAACACTTTGAATTGATAACTCCTTCCATTGAAAATGAAGGCGGTGAATTTTCTAGATTCCTTGGTTAGCAGGATTTGCCAGTAACTACTTCGCATATCTATCGAGGTGAGATACTTGACTCCATAGAATTTCTGTATTTGTTCTTCTAAATTCACTGGTCTCGTCCTAACGGGTACTATAATTTTATTAATGTTCCTAGCGTCTAGGACAAGTCTGATTTTTCCATCTGGCTTGGCTACAACTACCAGCGGACTGCTGTACGGAGAAAGGGATGGTTCTATTATACCCCATTGCAGCATTTTTTGTATTTCTTTGTTAACTGCCTCCCTTTTCGTCCACCGTACTGGATATGATGCTTGGCAGAATATCGCATGGGGAAACACATCTATATTACACATATACCCTTTGATGATTCCAGGTTTTTCAGGGAAAACATCACTGTAGTTATTCAATAACTGTGCGAGCCGCTTTCGTTGGGATTCAGTTAGATAACATGATTCTTGTGCTTTCTTGTTAAGGTTTTCGGTCCAGCGAAGCGTTTCGTTGTGAGCTACGTCCGAATAATATTCTCCCTGGCCCCTTAAATTGCTGCTTAATTGAAATAAGGGCATCTCTTCGCTTTTTACTCGTACGCTCGGGTAATCTTTACCGGGTGTACTTACTGTTCGTGTTAAATCCAGTACAATCTGCTTATTTTCATTCAGTAGGGAGATCTTCCCGCTGGAGAAATCAATTTTTGCTTTCTTCTCGCTCAGGAAACCTCCCCCCAGGATGCAGGTTACTCTCAATCCTTTGACTACGAGAAAGATACATTTTACGTTATCTTCCCCTAGGCATTAATCTACCAGCACCTGATACTGAACGTTTTGTGCGTGTGCTCCCATGGCTCCAATGACACAGCAGTTTTGTACAGGAAATGTCGGTAAGTTGCGGTTTTGGCTCAAGGTTTTGAACAGATCATAGCTCATAACATTAGTAGTGGCACCTGTATCTATGTATATTTCTACTGGCAATTGATTAATTCTAACTTTTATGATGGTTTGTACTTCAGTTATTTCTTTTTTATTGCATTGGTTTGATTCCATAAGTAAATCATGTTGTGAACTGTTTCCGTCTTGGTACCTCAGTAATAATATATTATCTTGTGTATTGTTTATAGGTGTGCCGCCTGTTTTTTCGCCGACCATCAATTGGGAGCTTATTGTGGCCGTTGTTCGTTTGACGGTCTTGCACTATGGTGGTTTCCGTCAGTGGGCATTTCTACAATCCTTAAGCTGCTATTCGAGTCTGCCCATGCTTGTGGTATTGCATTAGTATTCTGCATAGAATTCCTATTGTCACACTGGTACTGGTTACCGTTATGAGGCGGCGGTGGTGGCATAGAAGTTTGCATCCACTGCACCGGGTAAGTGCGGTTGTTGGCACTACTGCTTTGTTGCGGCCATTGACCTTCATTTCGACGTTTGTTATTGTAATTATTATTACTGGTACTGTAGCCGGGATGTCTTCTATCTTCCAACCTACGTTTTTGATTGGAAGATGGTTGACCGTTTCCGTTCTTCCTGTTTTGTTCTGCGGATTGATCTTCCTTTCCATTTCCGTGGCTTCCAAAATTGGAATTGTTGTTGCCATTTTTAAACTTGCGTGGTGAACCATTACTGTTCTCCCGGTCTTAATTTATCCTATTTTCTTCCTGGGAGAGATCGATTTCGTCCAGCACAGACAAGTACCGTTCCAGGTCATTTTCAGGTACATTTATTAATTTGTCTCGTATATAACCGGGCAATCGTAATTTTAAGATTCTGATCACATCATGTGTTGCTTACAATGTTCGGCAGTTCGGCATATGCTTTCTTTATTTCTTTCATTTCTGAATGTATCTTTTCGAACATTGTACCTATACTTTCTATTAAGACCTTTTCTCTTTCTTCGTTTTGTTCCCTTATCTGATTGACTAGCTGTTCATTCCTCTCTTCCCTCAATCTCTCTCTTTCTTCTAATTTCCGTAAAAATTCAGCTAATGGGTCCGGTATTGGTGAGCATACCGGTGTGGTAGTTGTTCTAATCATTTGAAAATTATCACTAGCCCTACTAGTAGCACCTATCGGTTTTACTGTTTTCGTCTGTTGGCTACTTCCTGGCATATCACCTGAAACTACATTGTTTACATTTTCTCCCCCCCCCCCCCCCCGGTCACTATTCATATTTAGTAAGTCAGTGTCACTATCCATATCGCTCAATAGTTGCACATTATTTGCAACATTGGACACATTATCTGGTTGCAAATATAACACACGTCCAACTTTTCCCATAATGACGATAACTTTCACTGGGCTAACTACAAAAATTGTTCCAAACTACAAATGCGGACTAAGTTCACAAGTCTAACTGCTTATTGTTTTCAAAATCACAAAATATTAATATCTACACCACTGTACACCATGTACCATCTATGATAGTATACTTTGATGATACGGGCCTATGTCGCAAGCTTTTATGCATAGTGGTCCTTACCTTGATTTCTTTTTTCTTTTCTTTTCTTTCTGCTATCTCGTCTTCTCAGGGTCTGTACAGTTTTTCTCCGCTTTCCTCGTTCAAGTTTATACATGAAATGGAATTTGATAGACATTAGAATACATACAATACATGTTAACAATTACATACATACAAACCCTAAATAAAATATTTTATCTCTTCGGGCCCCACGTTGGGCGCCATTTATTATATATCTTAAAAAAATAATGTATACTATTTATTTAGAGGAAACACTCTCCTAGTAAATTTGTTTGTCCTATGATTTATCGTGTTATGTTACTGATTTTTGGTGAAGTTAGTTTTTACGTTTAGCTTCCAAACAAATACAAAAGAGATATAATAAGCAAAATAATGAATTTCGTAGGTTGCCAATTACGTATTATATCTGGTTTTATCGAGCGCCAGGCTTCCTACAAATTACTGTAAATGCAATAGCGTAGTATTACTCAGCTCCAGTTCACTATCACAGAAAATAGACAAGTTTTAATAAAATTATTTCACTGGATTCCTTCAATTAATCTCACTGAACATTTTTACATAATTTCTTCCGCTCCGGCTATCAGACATTGTGCTGTGAAAAAATATTTTTAAATGTACCGCGCAATGGCGGCTAATTGTTAACAGTCAGAGACCACTGATACTCGCTCCGCAGCAGCTGGAAACATGCTAAATAATATACATTAAATATTCTTTTCATAAGATAAATGTGGCGTAGGGTCGTGAAATAACACACGGAGATCACTTTATACTAATATATTCTTACTAGGACACAGTTTACACCTTTAAATATTTGCAATTACGTTACGACAGAAACAAATACTAGCGCAGCACAATAGCTTGCGTACCTTATTCCAGCTAACACCAGAACGAACAGAACAAAACAGATTAGACAGAAGAATGAGCATTGCATTGTATTTTATACTCTTACAAAGATAATATTTCTTTTAATTACTTACACATTATAATCTCATACAATAAAAATAATGTCTTTTCTGCATCTATCGATCTATATTGTATATTTTTATAGTTAGTATTATTACCTTTCGCAGATAAACCGATGTTTGCAATTCATTTTGAGTCACATACAGTCATTTTTATTTATGTTTCACCTCGATAATGGTGTATATTGCAAAAGAGACACTATACAGAGCGACCTTAAATGGAATGACCATATAAACCAGATAGTGGGAAAAGCAGACACTAGACTCAGATTCGTCCGAAGAATCTTAAGGAAATGTAACTCATCCACGAAAGAAGTGGCTTATAAGACGCTTGTTCGCCAGATTATTGAGTGTTGTTCATCTATCTGGGATTCCTATCAGGTAGGACTGACAGAGGAGATAGAGAAGATCCAACGAAGAGTTTCGTCACGGGATCGTTTAGCTGGCGAGAGAGCGTTACGGAGATGATAAAAAAACTATACTTGCAGACGCTACAAGAGAGGCCTTGTGCATCACGGAGAGATTTACCACTGAAATTTCGGGACAGCACTTTTCAGGAGGAGTTGGAGAACATATTACTTTCCCCCACGTACATCTCACGTATTGAGCACGAGGAGAAAATTCGAAAAATTAGAGCCAGTGCAGAAGCTTACCGACAATCATTCTTCCCACGCGCTATTTGCGAGTGGAACATGGTTGGAGGGATCAGATAGTGGTACCGAAAGTATCCTCCGCCATACACCATTAGGTGGCTTGCGGAGTATGGTGTAGATGATGCAGATGTAGATGAAGCCACTGAGCTCTCGTGACCGACCCATTTGGTTGGCACTGTTTCGCTACTGACAACACGATACTCTCCGCCTCCTTTTGTATTGGCAGGCGACATCTAGTGGTAAATTCTGCATCACATACCGGTGTTCGGATACTTTTGATCAAAGAGTGTGGTTGAGGTCCATCTGACGATTCCCTGATTTTTTAGCTTCATATGCTCGCTGTTGTGGGCTATCTCTAGCCTGCGTCAGTTTCATATCTCCATGTTTTAAACCGCTCTTAGACAGGTCTCTAAGTGTGTACTTCGTGTCAGGTTAATTTAAAAAAATACGGTACTCACTAAATAGCATATTTCATAAATGCATTTCTAAAAAACCACTTACTTATATTCAAGATAAATCGTAAATTTTTTCACTGGGTGCTTCCTGTTCATGTGGCTTAACTATTGTTTTCAATCTGCGAATAAGATCTATGTGTAACTTTACATTAACTTGCTCAAAAACGTATGAGTTCTGATAGCGCATAGCAGTGATTTTCATGATTAATTGGCTGCGTCATTATTGAGGCTAAGTAGGATTCAGTCCACGTCCTTCTGTCCTGTTTTAGGTTTTTGTCGTTTCTCTTATTTAATTCAGGCGAATACTGAAATAGTTCCTTTCCAAATCCTGGAGTCTCCTCTCTGATAACCTCGATCGCGCCGTATCGTTAAGCCCTAATAAACGTAACTTTCTCTGCTCACCAAGAGTACATCCCGTAAATGTAAAGTAATTTATTATATACGTTACTCAATAAAACTACCGCGAAATCCTCCACCACTCCGGAGGAAGTTTTTTGAATTTGCAAAACAGACAGTAACAAAGTGAAGAATCTACAGCGTGAGCATAGTGCAGGGGTAGTATTTCATTGTTCGTGTCTTTAGTGAAAGGAGGTAGCAATGTAGCACTACAATTTATTACTCCGTGCTCACATGCAAACTTGGATAAGGAATGGTTCCGTGCCCGGCACATCTATACATTTCGTTGGAGATATACAGGGTTAGTGAAGAGTCGTGCTCCTCTTCGGCTGCAACACGGTCGCTACAGCACGGACACTCCGCAGCTAGATGTCCTCGGCTTTCAGACACAAGTGAGTCGGAATCGGTGTTACAGCGGCCTTACATCATTCGTTCCATCTCCATGCGCATGATGTCGTGAAAAGGTGCTGTGTTTCTTGTATCCTGTGAATGTGAATATCATCCATCCCAATGTGTCATCTCAGAGGAAACAAAGTCTATGAAGGTATTAAATTACATACATTAATTTTTTTCTACACTTTCAAGATCCCTAGCACTGACTAGAATAGTTTCCAATGTATTGTCAGAGCAAGATCGTACTTAAGGCCACTGTGTTAACGCGAAACTTTTAATGATATTTATGTTTGAAATTAGTCTTACTGCATTAACGTTTGGAAAAACTGCAGCATCTGCAAGGATACGTGAATAGTAGCCAAATGGCGGGGCTGGCGCAATTTTGGTATCAAATTGATATGCAAATTAATGGAATTGATCAATTAATTGTCACCACCCCACACCTTCACTCAAGCCCACCCCAACGCCCACCCCCGAATGACGTCAAGTGTTTTTGTCACCCTGCATTGGGGTCCCCATCCCCTTCCCTTCTCCCTCCCCCTCCTCACCCACCAGTGCTAGTGGCGGGAATTTCGAATTTTGGCCGGAATATCTTTGTCCCAGGCTTTGACGACATCCCACCCTACCCCCGCCCGAGAATTGGCGGAAATTTAAAAATGGCGGTGCCCTTTCTGGGAATAGAACCCTGATTCTTCTGGACAGAAAGCCCAAAGGCACCCCCCTCCTCCCCCCCCCCCCAACACATGAAAAGTGCCCAGATGGTGAGAGGAAGGTTAGGTTAGTGTACTTCATTTATTTTGGTTGTGAAACTGAAGTATATATCGATTCCAATGACGTAATTAATCATAAAGATTGGTCCTCATTAAGAACTATAAGCATAGAGGTACACAAGGTATGCCCAAAGTCGCAATATAGCTCAAAAATTGATGATTTCATACAACTGGTGGTATCCTGCTGGGAAAAATTTAAAAATACCACTCAGAACTAGTGGCAGACATACTCAAACTCTACCCTTCACCTACAAGCTGGCTGGAAAAAGGCTGTAATGGAACGTACTATCTTTATTTTATTTTTGTGGGGAATATGTCCAATTGACGAGATGCTGGTGTTGGACAGAGAGGAATTTAATAAGTGTATTACCTGAAAGCATATATATGAGGACTGTATCTATCCTTGTTTAACGTCAGAGTTCACTACAGACGCCTCCCGCTTCTTTGCTCGACAATCACCCTGCAGCCCAGGTAATCGAGGCCAATACACGCTACCACAACTGATGGAAAATGCTTCACTGTTCTAATTACACATCTAAATTGTCGTTAAAAAACCAGCATTCATAATCATTCTGTCATAATGCAATACATCTACTGGGAATTGGGAAAAATCATCATAATAATACAACTGCCGCAAACATCGACCCCAGAAGATTGCAGCGGAGTGGCAGCTGCAGCTGTTTCCTGCTCGATGGACGGTCACGAACTAACCATCTTAGAGGCAGGAGCCGGCCGAAGTGGCCGTGCGGTTCTAGGCGCTGCGGTCTGGAACCGCGAGAGCGCTACGGTCGCAGGTTCGAATCCTGCCTCGGGCATGGATGTGTGTGATGTCCTTAGGTTAATTAGGTTTAACTAGTTCTAAGTTCTAGGGGACTAATGACCTCAGCAGTTGAGTCCCATAGTGCTCAGAGCCATTTGAACCATTTTTTAGGAGCAGGCTTACCCTCCTCCCCCCCCCCCCCCCGCTATCACCCCTCATCCCACCCTCTCCTCACCGTAGGTAAGGATAGATGCCTGTTCTATCTTGCAGGTGATGGTGCACGAAGAGAACCTTCTAATGGCATTGATGTATTGTCTCCAGTCAGCGCAAATCAGTCACAGATAGACAAAAGATAACAACAGGAAACTTCATGCAATCTGTTGAACGTATTTTTCGGAAAGACTGGAGCCCATGCGACAACAACGAAATTCCGGAGAACTCTCCAGATTACGTTTTCAAACGTCCGCTGCTTGGAGAACGGGCAGCTGCTTCCACCGCCTCTGCTGGCCACGGTCCCCATCCCAACGTAAGTGGAAGCACGGTCTTCATATAGGTAAGAAAAGGGGGTCACTACACTTTCGACTACCTAGTTTCAATTATTTTTCAAGCTTATCCACTCACCCACTTCCCACATCCGATATACATGCACATAGATCGTTGTATAAAGAAAATGTCTTAGGATTTTTGGTAGGTTAGCGAATAAGACAGTTAAAAATTCTCGTACAAAATCTTTATTAACTTTTGCATACCCATTTACACAGAAAATAACTCTCTCCTTATTTTTTTAGCTGTAGTTTTAATAATGTCCAAGCTAATTTTTAACTTAACCACTCAGTGTCGTTTCCGGGCCCATTTTCAAAGTAATCGTGATAGGTCGGTGCCTTCGGTTAACTCTATAAAAACTTGGGTCGAAAACTTTGAAAACGTCGGTGAAACAACAAGGAAAAGAGGTGGCAGAACGAAGACGGAGTGTACTCCCGAGAAAGTGGAACGTGTAAGAATTGCTGTAGGAAGGAGCCCCCGGAGATCAGGGCATAAACAAGAGAGTTGCGCTTGAAATTTCTGACAGGACTGTCCAAAGGATTTTGAGTTTAGACTTACATCATCACTCATACAAAATCCAAATGGTTAACGCTTTGAATAACAACAATTTCAACGTCCGACAGCATTTCTGTGAAAGTCTTCTGCAAATGATTGAAGAAAACTAGGAGCTTGTTCACAACTTCTGGATGAGTGACAAGGCAAATTTTCACGTCAATGGATATGTGAACAAACAGAACTTTAGATATTAGATCAGAACCCTCACCAGCTGCATGAAAAACCCCTGCACTCAACGAAGGTAACAGTTTGGTGTGCAATGTCCTCATCAGGAATAATAGGCCCTTATTTTTTTGAAAACAAAAGAGGTCAACCTGTTACCGTGAATGCTGAGCGCTTTCAACAATGTTAAGGACATTCTTCATAAGTCAGCTTCGTCAATATGCAGTGAATGATGAAACATTATTTCAACAAGATGGAGCAACAACTCACACAGCCCACGTCAGAATTAATGTTCTCCACGGAGATTTTCCTAACCGGGTGATTTCCAAGAATGTAGCGAATGCTTGCTCCTCCCCCGCTGTTCACCCGACTTTTACAGCTTCCGATTTTTTCTTATGGGGTTACCTGAAGAGCAAATTGTACGAAGAAAGACCTCATAACGTTGGTGATTACAAAGTAAGAATCCGGCTGGAAATCGAGAGAATTCCTCAGGGTATGCTCCGTCATGTGATAGACAGCTTCGTAAATCACATGCGAGAATGCGTGATCGAAAAGGACGCCATCTTGTTGGTGTTACTTTCAAACAATGCAACAATGTGTTGATGTTTCTTAAATGCTTTTTAATGTAGAATAAGACTGCATGAATAAAATTTTGATATCCGCATCCGTGTTTATTTTACATTCATTTTAAAAAATGCAATTTTGACTGCCGCACCCTGTATATGCTGCATTAGAGTATTAAGAGCGTTGCATTCCACATGACTAATACTTCGGAAGCCGTATGGCGTTAACAATATAGCACTTTTTATGTGCAGAACCTTGTAGCCATAGGAGTGTGTGTCTATGCTCTATGATCATTTCTCTCATGCCAATACCTTCCTGTTTCTGGCTCCAGATAGCACAGTTGATTTACGTGAAATGTTTCAAACTCCATTCATCTTGAGCATCATCATGTATAGACCACAAGTTTCTTCTTAGCCGTCTATTATGTCACCACAACACTCTCACGTCTACTATAGACCAGTAAGAGTGCTACCCTCCTCGACATGCATGGTTCAGAAGAGATCTTGTGCATTTGGGGGAGTGCCATGGATAAGATTTCTGCAGAACAGTCTGCGCAGAACAGCAGTTATGGACACAGGTGGCCCTGTTCCATCAAGAGATGCGGAATGTAGTGGGTGTAGGGCCCTCATACCAGGTACTTCTGGTCAGTTGCAGATTAAGCTGGCGACGGTGTTGCAGGGAGGACTGGTCAAGGACAATATGGGAGGGATCTGTCACTCTCTGACCTTATCCTGAAAATGCGAGAATACTCTGTATCGCCCATCCACATATGGAAAGATGGGCAGTCATGGTCGATGTGCTGGAAATATGTAGACAGCCTAGTTGCATCAGTATAGGACGCTGTCTGGTATACTTTGGTGTATATGACCGAATGGAGGTACTGCACATATAGCTGCATTCACAGTCTAGTATATGTTACTTCCAAAGTAGTGGATGGGTGATTCAGCGATGGCACAGAAATGTGGACGCATTCTGTTGTGTTGATGGTTGTCATTTAAATTATAGGACAACAGCTATACTTTGGCGCATATGGCCAAATGGATGTACCGCACAGTCATTTATCTGCATTCGCATTCTTGTAAATGCTGTATATGACTGACTGGACGAACTGCACAATCACGTATCTGCATTAACAATCTAGTGAATGGTACTTGCAAAGTAGTGGAGGGGTGATTTAGCGGTGATACAGAAACTAGGAGCCATTCTGCTGTGTCACTGGCTGTTGTTGAAACTATGGAAGCATGGATGTGATTGTAGAGTTCATCACCTTCAGATAGTCGTTTGGTTCAAATGGTTCAAATGGCTCTGAGCACTATGGGACTTAACTTCTGAGGTCATCAGTCCCCTAGAACATAGAATTACTTAAACCTAACTAACCTAAGGACATCACACACATCCATACCCGAGGCAGGATTCGAATCTGCGACCGTAGCGGTCGCGCGGTTCCAGACTGTAGCGCCTAGAATCGCTCGGCCACCCCGGCCGGCACAATCGTTTGAAAGCGATCCTCACTGCTACAGACCTATTCTATTTCCATATGCTGCGATTCCCTCCACATGTCTTTTTTTTCACCAATAAGATAACAGTATCTCTTTTTATTTCTACTACCTCACATGTGTTGTGAACAGCACGTTCCACTCTGGAATAATAATCATATACATGAGTGCAAAATGAGGAAATAATGCCCTTCAAAACGGAACACCAAGACATCCACTACCCATCACTGTGGAAAATGAGATTAACTGTACAGGTCACCTTTGGATAACTGTTGGAAATGCTCTGGAGTTCTGTAAACTCTTTCAGTCTCCATATGTTGTGATGAGATTAGGGGTTGGGTTGCTTGGCAAGGTCATCGGTCCCATCGGATTAGGGAAGGACAGGGAAGGAAGTCGGCCGTGCCCTTTCAAAGGAACCATCCCGGCTTTTGCCTGGAGCGATATAGGGATATCACGGAAAACCTAAATCAGCATGGCCGGACGCGCTATTGAACCGTCGTCCTCCCGTGTTGTGATGACTTCGACATTTTTCTCAATGAGAAACATCGCCTCTGTGTTTTATTTCTACCAACCTGTGAGTTGTGGGAGATGCACAGTTTACAGAACGCAATGTTCAGCTTTCTGTGAGAGCCAGTGGATCGAAATTTGTTAATGTCAGTTTATCACCTGACTCAGACCTCAAAGTCATAGTAGAGAAACAAAGTGTAATGGTGGTGTACAAAGCTGTACTCATGTACTGCTTGGAGTGTTACAGTCGACAAAACTATATGTAGGTCTGTGCAAGTGACTTTGACCATTGCCCACCAGCTCCAATGGAGTGGTATGTGTATATGTAATATGCTCGATGTCAACACGCAGATGGTATTTGTTTTTCGAAATATCATAAGAGAGAGATGCAGTAAAATCTTCTAGGAGATTCTATTACAAGGAGCGGTAAACGTTTGGAAGCTTATAGCTCTCTCAAACCTACACCGATTTTACTCAGAAAACTAATAGAAAAAATGGTTCAAATGGCTCTGAGCACTATGGGACTCAACTGCTGAGGTCATTAGTCCCCTAGAACTTAGAACTAGTTAAACCTAACTAACCTAAGGACATCACAAACATCCATGCCCGAGGCAGGATTCGAACCTGCGACAGTAGCGGTCTTGCGGTTCCAGACTGCAGCGCCTTTAACCGCACGGCCACTTCGGCCGGCAAAACTAATAGAAATCGGTCGTATCTATTCTCATGGAATCACGCGTGTTTTTATTATTATTGTCATGATTGTGTGTTTAAAAACAGGTGTTACCGTAAATCCTATGTTATTTCATAGTTAATAACCTCTACTTATAAAATAGAAACAATTTGAATTATAGCTGGTTGTTGAACCTAGAAACGGTAGTGTTTTTCCCGACATGTGAGTAAATTGTGTGAAACAGGCTGTGACGATCAAATTGCTTATAAAGCTAGAACGCAAGAATCTGCTGCTATTGCGAATGATTTAAAGAGATTTTACAAGCAGGTTGGCAGACGTGCACTATGGATCAAAATTGTCAAATGTAAGCATGCAGGGGGCATTTGTTCTCGATGCAATGGAAGAGAAAGAGGCACGGTAAAATCATACAGGAGGCTCTACTACAAGACAGTGTGATATAGCATCATATTAGTAAAATGGGACCTGTCATAGTGTACATAACAGGAGCGTCCTCTTGGACTATGTAAGCTCCCCACCGCAATTTTTAAAGAAAATATAGCAATACTTAATAGAAATGGGAGCCAAGTGTAACCTCCACACAAAAATTTAAAAGAATGGCCAATATTATTTAGGGATGCTAATGGACATTGCGCTAAACGTAACCTGCGCACAATGAAATGTACTGACAATGGCAACAGAAATGTGAAATTCGCAATCTGACTCAAATATAAATTCCTCATGAAAAATTAAAGTCCATTCAGTGATAAGGAAATTCAATTAAACCGAAATATCGGTCTTTGGCCCTGTGTAAAACAATCAGAATTAAAGTCTTACCTCAGAATAAATGGATGTCACATATCTGCTCTTGTTGTTGCGCACCGCTTGGAGGAACTGCATTGCAAATAATAATATTCTCTTTTTTTGTGATTTTAGTGGAATTTTTCTTCAAAAGAAGTGGAATGAAATGGGAAGTGCAACGAAATCTTGAGTTCAATAAAAAATTAAATTTTTGAGAAAATGCTTTTGAAATAAAAAAATTATTATTGGGAGACTTGTTGGAGAATAATTACAATAAATAAAATTTTTCATTATCTAATGATTATATTAATTAACAGTATACCTTATTCCTCATCTTGACCAGTGTTGCCGACCGCCTACATCACACAACCGCACTGGGCTGCTACTACTGACCGACCGCTCTGCATGACGACTACAGACTGAGTACTGCTCTCAACTAGACAGAGCTACAGACTCGCAACGACTACTGACAGACTCGCAACGACTGACTACTGACAGACTCGCAACGACTGACTGACTGCTACTGACTGAGAACCGCTCGCAACACTCGCGCGGTCAAGCGCATACTCTCTGGTCACAGATGCTACAATGCCTCGCCATCGCTGCTATGTTACATACGTGTTTCATAACCCTCCACTGGGGGGGCAAAAATTTGGCAGCGATGGTGAGTCATTTGGACTTGCCAAGCGCGGCAAAATTTTTCTTTAATTAACAAAATTCTACAACTTACAGAATATTTAAATGTTGTGCACACGCACTAAGTACAAAATATATCAGACAAAGACAAAATGTGAGTACAAAACATAGTAGCAAATCAGAAAAGTATATACAAATTATTTGACAGATAATAAAGTGCACAGGCACTGAAAAAAATTCTTTAGCATATGCAGAACAAATAAACAGACTGGCAAGAATAATTAGATGTAGTACATAAAGTAAATGTTGTGCACACGCACTAAGTACAAAATATATCAGACAAAGACAAAATGTGAGTACAAAACATAGTAGCAAATCAGAAAAGTATATACAAATTATTTGACAGATAATAAAGTGCACAGGCACTGAAAAAATTCTTTAGCATATTCAGAACAAATGAACAGACTGGCAAAAATATTATATTGACAAGTGACATAAGTGTATTCGCATTGGAGTTCAGCGAATCGAAAAATGTATAACCTATGAACATAAATGATGTTACCAAAAAATTTTTTCTTTATGTGACAAGAATCAGGATAGGAAAGGGAAGGATTGCATCATGGTTGTAGCACTTTAGATTGCACACAGCTGCTCTGAAAGTCCATATCTTTCCACAGAAGTACAACACCAAGTGACACAACTTGAAGTTCCTTTCCCATCAGAATTTATCAGTGTAGCCAAGACACTGAACTGTCGTAGTAATGTTCCATGTTTTCATTTTGGCAGTACATTAGGTACACCAAACAGTGGGACCATAATAATGTCTTCATCGCTCATGGTGGTGGACAGCATGTCGTGTCAACACCACACTCTTACAAGGCACACCAACGTAGAATTAGTGCAAAACCAAATATAGTGCTCCATGATCACTGGGATAGACAGGACAAATGGACATTGCAATAATTCAGGGTAGTCAGCTTATGAGGTGAAGGACATGAAGTCACATAATATTGATAATTACAGACTTAATTAGTAGTTTGTGGCATTCATAGCCCAGTTATTGAACATTTCTGTACCAAGTATGTAGTATTACAGAAAAATGTTCATTGATTGTTTTACATAGAATCAGTAGCCTTCTTTTCCTGGTTACAAAGCATTATGAAATAATCGCATTCTTTTCAGTTACAGAGTATAATTAAGAATCATTAACCTTCTCCTAATTACAGTTAATTAATCATTTGTCATTCCAATAATCATTAGCCTTTTCCTAATTACAGTTAATCATTTGTCGTTAATTAATCATTTGTCTAATTACAGTTAATTAATCATATTAATCATTTGTCTAATTACAGTTAATTAATCATATTAATCATTTGTATAATTACAGTTAATTAATCATTTGTCGTTAATTAATCATTTGTCTAATTACAGTTAATTAATTGATCATTTGTCATTTCAATATAGTAAGAATTATTAGCCTTAATTAATTACAAAGCATTATTAAACAGTACCATAGTTAATTAATTATGTGTCATTCCAATCTATTAAGAATCATTAGTCTTTTCCTAATTACAAAGCATTATGAAACAGTCACATTCATTTCCAACAACAAAGTATGGCATCGTTAATTAATCATTTGAAATTCCAATATATTAAGAATTATTAGCCTTCTCCTAATTACAAAGCATTATTAAACAGTCACATTCATTTCAAATTACAAAGTATCAACATTGGAAACAAGAGCTAATCAATGGCATAATTAATAACAATTCGTGGAGTGACATTAATTATTGGCACTCAGTGGCCAGCAAGTATTGAATAAAATCATCATTCAGTATTATTCAGATTATTACGAAGTCATTATTAAAAATCAGTTAATTACAGTCATAGCATTAATAATCATGGGCATTACAAGTACTCATTACAATAAACAGTGTTCCTCATTCAGTAGTATTCAGATCATTACAAAGGCATTATTAAAATCAGTTAATTACAGTCAAATCATTAGTAATCACAAGCATTATAAGTAGTAACATTACAATAAACAGTGTTAGTTATTAGCTAGTGACAAAGCATTATTTTGAATATAGTCTCATTAAGAGGTCATTACTCAAGTGACATGCTATTCAGAGTTGATCAGTATTATTCAGAATTATCATAAACTAGTGACATTATGTGGGACTGGTAATACATTTTTTTGGTAGCAATGCATTGCGTTGGGATCGATAATTAATTGCTGAGGCATAATACTTTTTGCTTTTGACCTATTGCTGCAAATGAGGATAGGTAACGTCATTCGTCATGAGTCAGCTGTAGCAAGATTATGTAACAAGGCAGTACATGTGATCACATTTATAAATGATAAACACAAATGGGTAAAAAATATAAAAATGCAAGTACTAGAACAGGTATAATAAGTAACAGGTTTAGTAAGTGTCATGAAAAACTTCTCCTGGAAAAAAAATACAAAAACGGATTATTGACCTGAAAGAAGAAACGCACACTATGCTGAAAAGTAGTGAACTTCGAATTAACAGGCAGTGAAGTGTGTATAAAAATGTGTTCCATAGCTGTCCTTTCCAAAACTTTCAGTCATCCTACTATGCAATGTAACACCTGCTGTCAAAGCAAACTGCAACAAATACTTAAATAACTACGTAGCATAAATACATTACTTCAACATTATCCTCATCTGTAAAAAAAAAAACTTCATTATCCATATCATCATAACTTCACCATTATCATCACCTGTAAAGAAAAACTTCATTATTCATAATACCATATCCTTCATCATTATTCATCAGTATTCATTATCATCTGCAAAAAATCACTTCATTACTCATTATACAATTATTCCTTATCTCTAGCATATTTCATCACTAAAACTAAGATGTGTAGTTCTCTCTGACAGCCTGCATCAATCACCTTGTATTCTGAAAGAAAAAATTAGTTAAGACTGCTATTCTGTGATGAGTATTGTATATTCTTGTTAATGCTTGTTAATCCTGATCCATTTACTCTTCCTCATAAAGTTATTGCATCTCCTTTCGTTTATCCCGTAGGTGAAATTCCCATTTATGTTAAATTTATTTCTTAGAATCATCATTCCTTTCTGAAATTGATGAACAAAGATTAATGTCCTGCATTTAAATCATATACCCACTAGATAATGACTGGTTTATGGTAACATAATTAACCCTACAGCATAACATGACAGAAAACGTAATATGTCAAAAACATTGACAGTGTTCAAATGCAAAAATATACACAGAATAATACAATGCAGTAGCAAAAAAAAAAAAATGTTAAACAGTCACGATCTTGAGGTGTCATATGGCAACAAAAAATGTCAAAGTCAACTGGTGTATGTTATATCTTAACTATTTCACAGTACATACAAACAAAACTTGAAAACAATCATACACACAAAAAAGTGGAAAATGTGCACGGTCTGATGTGTAACGACAAGAAAAGCGACCTGCTAACCTTACCTTGCCGGGCACTTGCCAAGAAAAAATACGATAATCATTAATAAGTAGTCACATAAATATAATTGCAGAAATAGTCATAAATGTGTAAATTCATCTGGAAAAATATGCACGGTCTGATGTGTAACGACAAGAAAAGCGACCTGCTAACCTTACCTTGCCGGGCACTTGCCAAGAAAAAATACGATAATCATCAGTAATTAGTCACGTGAAATAATTGCATTAGTAAATGGCATCATAGTGTGTTGAATCATACAGTGGTTTCACTCAATAAACGGTTTAATGTTTGATATATGGTGATTGCCTTTCGATTTTCTAGTTCTCAAAGTTTCGACGTGTACAACATTGGGGTGAGGGATGCTGCGAATCCGATATGGACCTGCGTATAGAAGTTCAAATTTACTGCACTTACCTTTTAATTTACTGGATAAATAGTGTGTACGTACTAGTATCTTCTGTCCAACGTGAAAGTATCGGCGTGTACAAACCTGTTTTTGCTGTCTTCTCCGGCGCTCTGCGGCACGTTTGATGTTGTTCAGCGCAATGTTAATTATTTCGTGGTGTCGTAGGCGACGACTTTTGGGTAGTTTTACTAATTCTTTAATTTTGTTTGGTGGTTCAACGTTTTTCAGTATAACAGACGGAGATAGCATAGTGGATTCATTTGGAATGGAATTAATTACATCTTGGAATGAGAATATGTGTGTGTCCCAATCAATATGTCTTTTGTGGCAGTATATTCGGCACAGCTTACCAATTTCCTTCATTAATCTTTCACAAGGGTTCGAAGAAGCGTGGTACTTGGATATATAGATCGGAGAAATGTTTCTGGCTCGTAACATGCGTGTCCATACACTACTACGAAATTGTGATCCATTGTCGGAAATTACTTTCATTACATGCCCTACATGAGATAGAAAATGTTTTACAAATGCTTTAGAAGCAGTTTTAGCAGTAGCTTTGCGTAACGGAGTGAAAGTAACAAATTTTGAAGTGAGCTCAACAGCGACAAAGATGTAGCAAAAACCTCTGTTAGTTCTGGGAATCGGACCAAAAATATCTACTGCGGCCATGTGTCTTAATTTAACAGGTATAATGGGATATAAAGGAGGAATATGTGAAGTGGTGTCTGATTTAGCTTTCTGGCAAATTTTACAAGACGCTAAAACTCGTCGTATACGTTTCTCCATGTTAGTAAAATAACAGTTCTGTCTCAGTATAAGAAAACATTTTCGTGCTCCGTAATGTGCGTAACTTAAATGAGTGTACCAAATTAGTTTGTTAACCAGTTCGTCAGGAATGCATAATAACCAAATGTTGCTGTCAGGATGAGAGCGGCGAAACAGAATGTCATTGCGTACAGTGTAGTGGTTTCTAATCGTAACATTATTCTTATCTTGCCAAAGCTGTTTAATTTCTTTCCACACATTGTCTTTGTTTTGTTCTTGTGCTATGTCCTGCAATGATGATGAAATAAAATTTTCAAATGCAACTTGCTGAATGTACATGACACTGAAATTTGTTTTGCAGAAGTTGGTTGCTACGTCTTGCTGATTGTTGCCGAGAGAACGCGATAGTGTATCTGCTATAACATTTTGCGTGCCGGGAATGTGAACAATCGTAAAATTAAATTCTTGCAAATAAAGTTTCCATCTGCTTAATCTATCGTGAGTAAATTTAGCTGAAAGTAAAAATTGTATCGCTCTGTGGTCTGTGTAAACGGTGGTATGTCTGCCATAAAGAAAGTGCCGAAATCTCGTAAAAGCCCATACAACACATAATGTTTCAAGTTCTGTAACGGAGTAATTTCGCTCAGCAGGTGACAAAATGCGGCTTGCAAATGCGATGTTTTTAATAACTGTTGAACCATCTTCTTCAATTTCCTGAAAAATGTGTACGCCTAAAGCGGTGTTGGAACTGTCGGTAGCAATGGAAAAATTTCTGGTAAGATCTGGGTGCGATAAAAGTGGTGCATTCAACAAAGCATGTTTCAAATAACATTCTCGTGAGCAAAATTCTGCGTGTCAAAAGTAATGTTTGCGTTACTGTAATATGCTATCTGTGCTGTATCTGGTTAAATTCTATCGTACGTGTTATTATTTACGGGAGAATGTTGTGGCATATCCACTATATGAACTGTTCTGTTATTTCATATTGACGTGTTACGCTATAGATGACACCTATTGTCTGTTTCATTCATCACAATATGTTGTTGCTGGTGTTGTTGCTGCTCATAAGATCGACTGTTATTAAATGTACGCTGAAAATTGTGCTCATCATTCTTTTTACGTCTGTCATGATAGTAATTTCTATACGGCGCATTGCGATGCGAGTTGAAATAGTGTGTTGTCTGTACGTTGTTATTTCTTTGCTGCCATGCGTTACTATTTGTTATACCAGGGACTATACGTGCACGCGGCGAAACATTAAAGTTTGGTTGACCTTGTAGACTGCATTGTTGGTTAGGTATGCTAAGCGGTTGACTTTCATGCTGTTGTGGTGAAAAACGTCTATTGTTACCAAAAAATGCGTTTGCTGTTAATTTTACACATACTGATGATTACGATTTTATCTGTTATTAAAGTTACGGCGGTAGTTGTCATTACGGGAGTGCCTACGGAAAATTGTCACATTCGGTAAAAGTTTTGTCATATCGGGTTTTCATTACAAATTCTTAATTCTAGATAGAGCAATAGTTAAAGACCAGTTTTGATAGATATAAAGGATAGTAGAAGAGAAGGCAGCAGTGCAGAAAACTAAAGATGAAACAGCACTACTACAGCTCGGGGCCCTATGCTCGCTACGGCACATATTCATTAAAGCGTAATGAATCCCCTGAGGTCATTTACGCACTGCAAATAAATTTTAGCTTTTGTGTTACAGGCAATAGCGGTAAAATTTCAAAGGCAAATCGCTGTATTCTTGCTAATTCCAGTTTCTGCATTATAGACAATGCTGTTGTAAATACAAAAATAAATTGTCGCATCTGGTTCAAAGCTAGCTTCTGCATTACAGGCAATAGCGGTGAAAGTACAAAAATAAATTGTCGTATACAATGCAAATCATGTATCTGTGTTCTGCCATTATTAAATTCCTTACATTTTCTTACAAATGCAAATTGCTCATAATCAAGGTTCTCGTCACTGAATTTGAAAACACGTTCGGGTTTGTGTGTGAATCTGTTTGTCTGTGTCATTTCGGATTTCAAGTTGCGTAGCTTTTCAGATTTTAAGTCGCGTGGCTTTTCGGATTTTAAGTCGCGTAGTCTCTGTAAATTGTTCACATTATACACGCTGCGTGACTCTGACAAATGCTCGCAATGTGGCGGGTTCTGTGACGTATTGGTAACTGAAATAATTTTCAACTCTGTTACTTTAAAACTTTCGTCAATTTGGTTGTTGTGTCGTTCACTTTTATTAACAATTTCCGTATTCACAGTGTGTGAAACTTCCACTGACTCTAAATTAACTTCGTCGCGAATCTGTACTGCGTTTTTAGGGCATTGTTCAGTGACTGCATTAATTTCGTGTATCTGTGTTGCGTTTGCTGAACATTGTTCAGTGACTGCATTAACTTCGTCTTTATGTAATTCTGTTGTGCTTACACGTGTACTATTTAATTCTTGTGCAACAGTGCCAACCTTTTCATTACTGTTATTAGCACAAGTCTTAGTATTCACACGTAATTGTTCTTTAATGTCCTGGCATTGCACGGTAACAGCTGTATTCTGTTCACTAACTTGTCTGTTCCGTTCGATAAGGTTGTCTTGTTTTTCTTTCGTCAGTTTGAAACTTTCATTAATTAGTTCGCGAAATTGTTTGTTCCGTTCATCAAGTTTTTCATGAAGTTGTTTATACTGTTCATTAAGTTGTTTGAAACCATCATCCATTATTTCCTTCCGCTGTTTGTACTGTTCATCAAGTTCGTTCCTAAACTGTAGCATTATTGCCATAAATTGATCCAAAGTAATATTACCCACTCTATCAACTGTGCTGTTTGATTGTGTACCTGCAACTGTCGCGCTAAATGAATCCGTCGAATTTTCAGTACACTGACCATTTTCATTCGAAAAACTTGTCTGCACATTATTTGAATTTTCTAAATCGCGTGTATTAAGCTGGGCAGCGCTCATTACAATAGAGCGTCCCGCGTCATCGATTGTCGTCAAATCAACAGAGGACATAACCGAGTTCGTTTGTTCATCATTAAGACAAAAGTCATCATTAGTGGTTGTAATGCACTGATTGTTAGTGAACGCAGGATTGTCATCATTACACTGCGTATCACATGTCCTATCGGTAAAGTCGTTTGAGCCGGTAATTTCGTTCGTAATACCTCGGGATACACTATTCACAGTCTTTCGCGGCATTTTTACAATAGTCACAATTTTTCACAAAACAATAAGCACAAATGCAAAAACAACACACAAATACAATAAAGCAACAAATTGCCGTTGACCTGTAGAGAGAAAGTCACAAGATTAATAAAAGCGTAGCGCCAAATCCTAATTATACTTAAGCAAATAAGAGCAGATATCTGACTGTTGTTCAAAAGACTCTCAACGAAATACGATCCTGGCAGGGTCGCCAAGTGTAAGCTCCCCACCGCAATTTTTAAAGAAAATATAGCAATACTTAATAGAAATGGGAGCCAAGTGTAACCTCCACACAAAAATTTAAAAGAATGGCCAATATTATTTAGGGATGCTAATGGACATTGCGCTAAACGTAACCTGCGCACAATGAAATGTACTGACAATGGCAACAGAAATGTGAAATTCGCAATCTGACTCAAATATAAATTCCTCATGAAAAATTAAAGTCCATTCAGTGATAAGGAAATTCAATTAAACCGAAATATCGGTCTTTGGCCCTGTGTAAAACAATCAGAATTAAAGTCTTACCTCAGAATAAATGGATGTCACATATCTGCTCTTGTTGTTGCGCACCGCTTGGAGGAACTGCATTGCAAATAATAATATTCTCTTTTTTTGTGATTTTAGTGGAATTTTTCTTCAAAAGAAGTGGAATGAAATGGGAAGTGCAACGAAATCTTGAGTTCAATAAAAAATTAAATTTTTGAGAAAATGCTTTTGAAATAAAAAAATTATTATTGGGAGACTTGTTGGAGAATAATTACAATAAATAAAATTTTTCATTATCTAATGATTATATTAATTAACAGTATACCTTATTCCTCATCTTGACCAGTGTTGCCGACCGCCTACATCACACAACCGCACTGGGCTGCTACTACTGACCGACCGCTCTGCATGACGACTACAGACTGAGTACTGCTCTCAACTAGACAGAGCTACAGACTCGCAACGACTACTGACAGACTCGCAACGACTGACTACTGACAGACTCGCAACGACTGACTGACTGCTGCTGACTGAGAACCGCTCGCAACACTCGCGCGGTCAAGCGCATACTCTCTGGTCACAGATGCTACAATGCCTCGCCATCGCTGCTATGTTACATACGTGTTTCAACTATAGTTTGTTGTTGTTGAACATAAAATGATTGTTTTTTCCAACATCTGAGCTAATGGTATGAATGGCTGTATTCTGTAATGTTATTTCACGTGTCTGAAATGTTTGTAATACACACGTGCATGACAGTTTATTTACAGGCTCTGATCTGAATGCAAGAGATGCTCTCAGGTCATATAATTTGTCCATCAAACTGAAATAAACTGCTTAACATAGACGATTTTTCTTTGGAGTTTAAAATCTAGCTTCTTCTTCACTCCAATAACGGTTTCGAAATAATGAGGACATTCTGCAATGATCGGTAGTTTTTGCAGCGAAATAATGGAAGGTTTTTTTCAGATTTTACGGAACGTGGACATGTATAGGTCTCAGCAATTTGCTCATCTGTAATCGGCGGCTGTGCTGCAGTTTTTTTCACTTCATTGGATGTTGCAAAATAATGAGGTGTGCGTTGTATCCTGCAGTCGAATGTAAAAACTATATCGATTCTGCCCATAAAACTAAAAGAAAATGCACTGAACCTAGTTTCATGGAAAGAGGACAGTTATTATCGTCACGATTGTGTTTTCCTTTTTAACAGATGCTCGCTTATAGGAGGTGCGTTCTAGTTAAATACAATTGTTACAGTGAAGTGTTTTCACATTTAGAACAGCTGGCGCTTGTGGGAGCGGTGTTGGGAACAGTCCAGTGTGTGTGTGTGTGTGTGTGTGTGTGTGTGTGTGTGTGTGAGTGTATGGTTGCTGGAGGCAGCTGTGCTTTGGACAGGGAGCGGCATGTACGGTGGTGGCGTGACTTTACACTTTAGATGAACTTGGGGTAGCCCTGATTTATCTCGTAATGTTTAGTTGGCTTTACATTCTTTTGTCTTGGCGATGGGCTGATGCCTCTGCTGTCGCTGTAAGGCGGACTGAGTGCAGACAGCGACTTAGTGCTCGGCCACCGGTGGGAGGGCTGTATACCATAGTTGACTGATGACTCTGCTTCCAGATACGGTGGGGTGGGGGCAGTGGTTGGCAGAGGCGGTGGAAGCAGCTATCTATTCTCCAAGCAGAAGATGTTTGAAAAAGCAATATTAGAGTTCTCCGTAATTTCACTGTTGTTTCATGGGGGGTGGGGGTCCAATCATTCCAAGAAATACACTACTGGCCATTAAAATTGCTACACCACGAAGATGACGTGCTACAGAAGCGAAATATAACCGACAGAAAGAAGATGTTGTGATATGCAAATGATTAGCTTTTCAGAGCATTCACACAAGGTTGACATCGGTGGCGACACCTACAACATGCCGACATGAGGGAAGTCTCCAACGGATTTCTCATACACAAACAGCAGTTGACCGGCGTTGCCTGGTGAAACGTTGTTGTGATGCTCCGTGTAAGGAGGAGAAATGCGTACCATCAATTTTCCGACTTTGATAAAGGTCGGATTGTAGCCTATCGCGATTGCGGTTTATCATATCGCGACATTGCTGCTCGCCTTGGTCGAGATCCAGTGACTGTTAGCAGAATATGGAATCACTGGGTTCAGGAGGGTAATACTGAAAGTCGTGCTGGATCCCAGCGCCCTCGTATCACTAGCAGTCGAGAAGACAGGCATCTTATCCGCATGGCTGTAACGGATCGTGCAGTCACGTCTCGATCCCCGAGTCAACAGATGGGGACGTTTGCAAGACAGCAACCATCTGCACGAACAGTTCGACGACGTTTTTTTCATCATTACTAACTTTACGGCAAGAGCGGGTATACAATGTAAAAGGCATATTACTATATACATAACTAGGTCTAGATTGAGACTTAGCATCTATTCCACAATGCCACGTCTTGTAGGGGATGACATCTCGGTCGGTGAACGACTCCAATCCAGGTAGGGAGGCATTCTCACAACGGACAATTGCTAGAGTCAACCATCCACTTCCAGTATTGCCTGTGCCACCACCAAGACTGAAATTAACACGACATCCACGGAAAAAGATTGGTCCGTTCAATATGACACTTTGTGCAATGCCATTAGTTCCAAGTTTATTATCCAAGCTCATTATGTGTTTGTAGACTGGCATGCGGTGGCGGCATTGACGGTAAACACGTCGACGAGGCATAATGCTTCAATGCTGTTGCAGATAGAGCTCACAGCTCCGAGACCATGGCTGCAGTTACCCTTGACGCTGCATCACAGACAAAAGCGCCTGCGATGGTGTATTCAACGGCGAACCTGAGTGCGCGAATGGCAAAACGTCATTGTTTCGGATGAACCCAGGTTCTGTTTACAGCGTCATGATGGTCGCATCCGTGTTTGGCGACATCACGGTGACCACACACTGGAAGCATGTATTCGTCATCGCCATACTGGCTTATCACCCGGAGTGATGGTATGGGGTGCCATTGGTTACACGTCTCGGTCGCCTCTTGTTCACATTGACGGCACTTTGAACAGTGGACGTTACATTTCAGATGTGTTACGACCCGTGGCTCTACCCTTTAATCGATCCCTGCGAAACCCTACATTTCAGCAGGATAGTGCACGACCGCATGTTGCATGTCCTGTGCAGGCCTTTCTGGATACAGAAACTGTTCGACTGCTGCCCTGGCCAGCACATTCTCCAGATCTCTCACCAATTGAAAACGTCTGGTCGATGGTAGCCGAGCAACTGGCTCGTCACAATACGCCAGTCACCACCCTTGATGTACTGTGGTATCGTGTTGAAGCTGCATGGACAGCTGTACCTGTACACGCCATCCAAGCTCTGTTTGACTCAATGCCTAGGTGTATCAAGGCCGTTATTACGGCCAGAGGTGGTTGTTGTGGGTACTGATTTCTCAGGATCTATGCACCCAAATTGTATGAAAATGTAATCACATGTCAGTTCTAGTATAATATATTTGTCCAATGAATACCCGTTACTCATCTGCATTTCTTCTTGGTGTAGAAATTTTAATCGCCAGTAGTGTACGTTTAACAGATCACATGAAGTTCCCTGTTGTTGTCTTTTGTCTATCTGTGACTGATTTCTGCAGACTGGAGACAGTATATCAATGCCACTAGAAGGATCTCTTTGTGGACCATCAGTGGCAAGACAGAACAGGCATCTTTTCCTACATGCAGTGAAAAGAGGGAGGGATTAGGGCTGGTGGGGGGGGGGGGGAGGGTAAGACTGCCTCTAAGATGGTTAGGTCATGACTGTCCATTGTGGAGGACATACACCATGTGATCAAAAGTATCCGGACACTCCCAAAAACATAAGTTTTTCATATTAGGTGCATTGTGCTGCCACCTACTGCCAGGTACTCCACATCAGCGACCTCAGTAGTCGTTAGGCATCGTGACAGAGCAGAATGGGGCTCTCTGCGGAATTCATGGACTTCGATCGTGGTCAGGTGATTGGGTTGACTTGTGTCATATGTCTGTACACTAGAGATTTCCACACTCCTAAACATCCCTAGGTCCACTGTTTCCGATGTGATAGTGAAGTGGAAACTTGAAGGGACATGTACAGCACAAAAGTGTACAGGCCGACCTCGCCCGATGACTGACAGAGACCGCCGATAGTTGAAGAGGGTCGTAATGTGTAATAGGCAGACATCTATCCAGACCACCACACAGGAATTCCAAACTGCAAGTAATATGACACTTAGGCAGGAGGTGAGAAAATTTGGATTTCATGGTCGAGCGGCTGCTCATAAGCCACACATCACACCGGTAAATGCCAAACGACGCCTCGCTTAGCGTAAGGAGCGTAAGCATTGGACGACTGAACAGTTGTGTGGAGTGACGAATCACGGTACACAATGTGGCGATCCGATGGCTGGATGTGGGTATGGCGATTGCCCGGTGAACATCATCTGGCAGTGTGTGTAGTGCCAACAGTAAAATTCGGAGGCGCCGGTGGTGTTATGGTGTGGTCGTGTTTTTCGTGTAGGGGCCTTGCACCCCTTGTTGTTTTGCGTGGCAGTATCACAGCACAGGCCTACAATGATGTTTTAAGCACCCTCTTGCTTCCCACTGTTGAAGAGAAATTCCGGGATGGTGATTTCATCTTTCAACACGATCGAGCACCTGTTCATAACGCAAGGCCTGTGGCGGAGTGGTTACATGAAAATAACATCCATGTAATGGACTGGCCTGCACAGAGTCCTGACCTGAATCCTATAACACACCTTTGGGATGTTTTGGAACGCTGACTTCGTGCTAGGCCCCACTGACTGACATTGATATCTCTCCTCAGTACAGCACTCCTGAAGAATGGGCTGCGATTCCCCAAGAAACCTTCCAGCACCTGATTAAACGTATGCCTGCGAGAGTGGAAGCTGTCATCAAGGCTAAGGGTGGGCCAACACCATATTGAATTCCAGCATTACCGATGGAGGGCGCCACGAACTTGTAAGTCATTTTCAGCCAGGCGTCCGAATACTTTTGATCACATACTGTAGCTGCAACTGCCACCCCTCTGCAGTCTTCTGGCGTCGGTTTTTGGTGTAGTTGTTATTACAATGATTTTTCCCAATTCCCAGTACATGTGTTGCATGATGACCGATTGATTATGATTGCTGGTTTTTTCACAACAATTTCGATGTGTAATTGGAACAGTGGAACGTGGTAACGTGCATCAGCCCCGATTACCTAGGCTGCAGGTGATTGTTGAGCAATGGAGGGGGAGGCATGTGTAGTGAACGCTAACGTTAAACAACGGTAGATATAGTCCTCATCTTTGTGCTTACAGGTAATACATTTATTAAACTCCTCTCTGTCCAACATAAGCATCTCATCAGTTGAACATATTTCCCACAAAAAGAAAATAAAGATAGTACCTTCCACTCCAGCCTTTTTAATGCCAGCTTGTAGATGAAGGATAAAGTTTGAGTACGTCTGCCACTAGTTTTGAGTGGTAGCTTGAAATTTTTGCCAGCAGGATAACACCAGTTGCATGATACCGTCAATTTTTGAGCTATATTGCGACTTTGGGCATTCCTTGTGTACCTCTATGCTTATAGTTCTTAATTAGGACCAATTTTTATGATTAATTACGTCATTGGGATCGATATACACTTCAGTTTCACAACCAAAATAAATGAAATACATTACCCTAACCTTTCTCTCATGCATCTGGGCAGTTCCCATGTGTTGGGGGGTGCACTTGAGCTTTCCGTCCAGAAGGACCAGGGTTCGAGTCCCAGAAGGGGCACTGCAATTTTTAAATTTCCTGTCAATTCCTGGATGGGTCGTGGGGTGGGATATCATCAAAGCCCTGGAACAGATTCAATTCAACCAAAATTCGAAATTCCCACCAATAGTGTTTGTGGGTGAGGAGGAGGAGGGGATGGGAGAGGGGGAACTGGGAAGGGGATGGGGCAGAGATCAACATGGATGCGAGGAAAACACATGACGTCATTCAGCGGTGGGGGTGGGAGTAGTGGGGATAATTGTTTGATCAATTTAATTAATTTGCATATCAATTTGATATGAAAATTGCGCCAGCTCCGCCATCTGCTTACTACTTACATGTCATTAAAATGAACTGTATACTATAATTGGGCATAAGACAATATACAGATGATTAGAATTATATGTCTTTAAAGAAAGATGCCTTATGAAATGCTTTGAAACTTGAGTGGTGTTGAATTTTTGTGTATGTGTTGGTCATTTTTGACATGTAAGTGTTGAAAAAAGCTGCTTGTATCAGTTTCAACCATTACTGCCCATAGTCTGTGAACAGAGCACATACAGTATTTGGTATTAAAATACACAATCTATAAAGAATCTTATCATAACATCTTATGTACAACTTATTGTATCGTCGTATGGGAAACAGAATGCAACAGGGTGATCGGAATGTACATATTATGGCTTGCATGTTCACTTTGCTATCTTTTTGTTTTACTTTTCGTTTACTTTTATTTCCTCTGGGTCTCATCTTGTATCAAAAACGTTGATTAAGTGTCAGTGAAGTTCAGATCGAAGATGCTTCGTCCGCCGGCCGGAGTGGCCGAGCGGTTCTAGTCGCTACATTCTGGAACCGCGAGACCGCTACGGTCGCAGGTTCGAATCCTGCCTCGGGCATGGATGTATGTGATGTCCTTAGGTTAGTTAGGTTTAAGTAGTTCTAAGTTCTAGGGGACTGATGACCTCGGAAGTTAAGTCCCATAGTGCTCAGAGCCATTTGAACCATTTGATGCTTCGTCCAATTCTTGATTAACACCATCTGTGTGCAACAGCCTGTGCTTTATAATTACATGTCGTTCGTATGTTCGCTCGGTTCTCAGCTGCGGAATTGTTTAATGGAGCACAAGTGCACAAAATACGACTTCAGTTTTCAAACTACAGAAAGGAACCATAAGAATAACAACGAAAAATAGTAATCAGGCTTATTGTAAAGATCTAACCAAAGCAAAGGATATGTTATCTACACCATGTGAGATCACTTATCAATGAGCTACACACATAAAAAATTCACCAACAAATCTGTCCATGATCACGGAACAAAATGTGGAAAGAGGTTACATTTACCAAGAAAGAGTAACCATAAAATCAAAAACACAATTTTCCACTAAAAAATAAAATTTCACAATGAATTTCCCTGGATTAAACAGAGTATAAAAATAAACTTATTTAATCGTGCAGATAAAACCAGGTTTGATTCCATAGCGAAACAACTGTACCCAAGGACAGTGTTCATTTTAAATACTAAAGGGTACAGCAGTCAGTTGCAAAGATGTTAATTGCATATCTGTATCTCAGGCACTGTGTGAACATCTTCAGTAAAGTAAATGTACGTTAACATATTAAAACATAGTCCCAAGTGGACTATTCATGCCAGATGTTGAGCGTATCTTAACTTACATTCACTGCACTGAAGATGGCCGCACAGTGACCGAAATCTAGATATGTAATAAACTTCAGTTTCGACTGATTACTGTACCCTTTATTACTTGTGATGCAGATAAAAAGTATCTATTAAGCATCGCATTCTATACTGAGGAATACTTCATATAGAACACAGAATAAATAAAAGATGTAACGCTTTCGCACAGTATTTTTTTCTGGAAAATTTTCACCCAAAGCTTTGCGAGGGATATTAGTAACTTGTTATCCTCTTTCAGAACCCAAAATCCCATTCACTGCCGGCCGGTGTGGCCGAGCGGTTCTAGGAGCTTAAGTCGGGAATTGCAGGTTCGAATCCTGCCTCGGGCAAGGATGTGTGTGATGTCCTTAGGTTTAAGTAGTTCTAAGTTCTAGGGGACTGATGACCTCATATGTTAAATCCCATAGTGCTCAGAGTCATTTTTTTCCCCATTCGCTGTGGAGGGATGCTGAGTTTTCCAGGCAAGCAAATAGGAATTTGACGTCAGCTGACAGTGTATGTGTCTATAGTGTGCGCAGTGATTGGTGGTGAGAAACTCATGAACAGTGTAGCACTAGCTTGCTTCTTAGGTTTTGAAGTAATGTCTTTGAAAGGATATACGTATAAACAAAGCGGTATTGTAAACAAAGGAGAAACAGAACGAGGCTGCTCTGTTGCTAACAGAGTGGTCTCTCATTCCGGAGAACAGAGGCTCTAAACCTCATCCTGGCTTCTTCATTTAGGTTTTCCGTATTTTCCTTAAATTTCTTCAGGCAAATGCTTGGGTTGTTTGCTGCTATAAGTCTCCAGTCAAACGCCTGTCCACTTCCTTTCAGCTTACACCTGTAAGTTTGTAAATGCCTGTATGCATCAATTTTGTTCTTTAGCTGTAGTAGCACGACTTGGCAAAAATACTTGTGAAACTGAAAAATTTACGACCGATTCCCCTCGTTCATCATACGATGAAACTGCTACTAGTAGGTCTATTCGCTCAAACGCAACAATTTCTTCCGACAACAATCTCCTGTAATTATTTCCGTCGGTTTCAGTAGCTTCGAAAACCTCTCTTCCGCCGCAATGTCCATCTTCGACGTCAAAATCACCGTTCTTGAAGCTCTGAAACATTCTCTACACGTTCTTTCACCAATACGTGCCCCACCATAGGTCTTCCCCGGTATTTTGGAAGCATTAGCCGCAGATTTCTTCATACTGAAGCAGAAAATTAGTACTTCCCGCAAATGACGAGAATTCGGCTCCTAGGTTGACATATTCGATCGATAAAAGGTTTATGATGCAATCACAAATCAACTAATATTTTGAGGGAATCATGTTTACCAACGCCTAAGCTCATTGTATGACACCTACGATCAACCATCTGCACCACCACTTGCCGCCACTGCCATCTATTGCAAAACGGCGGAAGCAAAGCTGTAGACCTAAAAATATGTCGCGCACTCTCGGACAGTTCAGCTGTTTTTAGTACAAACTCACGTGACACAGCATTACAATTCCAGAGGACAGAACATCGCGGTAACGTTCGAATAACAAAGTGCAGGCAGCTAAATTGCGATCAGCACTGATGCAGCCATCGCTGAAAGGACAGCTTAAAGTTGGATTCAATGGAATACTAAGTTTTTGCCATTCGGCAAGCCAACGATGATGACCAAGGCATTTTTGGAGTGTGGACAAGGGGAACTGAAGAAAATGCGCTCATGCTATCGATATGGCCCGTAGCAAACTGTGTCAAGCCGTCGACGCCGACAGGTGCACATTTGCAGCAATTACGCCGCGCCGAGTCAACAATATTAGCGAAACTGTATGATCTGTGACGAACATGCAAACAAGATTCCCCGCGTTTAGCCTGCGGTTCAGTAAATCCTCGGAGTCTCTTACGACCATCTTCCGTCCACTGCACTACTCTAACTGTCGAGGTAAAACAACCCTAGAGGTTCGTCATTCTGCTCCGTTCGAACTCCCCAATGCTGATAACGCGCGCTTTTACGCCGAAGAATCAAACAGGCACTTCGTTTCATGTGTAAGGTTCCTTTTGTGGCCCTTCACCCCAAATGTGCTTTTTCTATCATTAAACTCCCGACCACAGAAGAGAGTGTAATCTCTGCAATCCGTTACTTACTCCTGATCCATTTTTCTATACATCCCCACCTTACGCCTTAGTCTTTTGTTTCGTAATCCCAAGACATCCCATCGAGATGAACAATAGACCTCTAGTCCTAAGACGCTAATTGACAACCTCTAGGTTGGATCTAAAAGCTGTGCGACGTGACGCAGCAGTTAAGGTAATGGATTCGCATTCGCAGCGAGGTTTAAACCCACTCAGACCTTTGCGACTTAAGTGTTTCGTTGTTTCCCCTTAAACGATTAAGGTAAATGTCATAGGCCAACCTCAAAGTTTTTATTTCTTCTCCCGGAACCTTAATTCCTTCTCCAATTTCTTTTCTTTGGTTTCCTTTACATCTACCGACTGAATTACATCGGGCATAAGCTATAATCCTGTCTCACCCCCTTCTCACTCACTGTTTCCATTTTATGCGCATCGACTCTATCCAACAAGAAAAGCGCGATTCGTTTTAAAAGTGCACTGCCGTTCCCCTTCTTCGTCGTTCACCGTTACAAGCTTGTGCTACCTCTACAACGGCGCCAACGTAAAAGGGTAATTAAACATTAAACTTAGTTGTTTTAAAATCATTTGTGTGGTCTTCATTCACTGAGATATTGTACGCATCATTATACTGACGGCAAGTAACTTTTGCCCATTTCTTCTATCAGTGTTTTATTACCAATGTGGGGATTTGCTTATCTGTTCTTCATGCGTAGTGTAACCAGTGCATTAGAAAATTCCTTCAAAATCTCGGTCCGGCGGGAGTTGCTTTTATGTTCTTGCGGCACAGTTAACTTGCAGATTACAGAGGCTTTTACTGTCGTTGCATCTAAAATGCCGTAGAAGTATCGTATAAGTCAGCCATTTGTCATTCTTTTGGCGGGTTTTGCATGATATAACATATCAAAAACGTTCACATCTATAATCAAATTATAGAATTCAACTACGGCGAGTTTTTGGCCGATTTGGTTAATTTCGCCAGTGGAATTCACGGATGATATGACGACCACATCTTTATTTTTCTTCTGACAGAAAGTATCTTTAGATCATCATACAGAAATTTTGACAAATTCTTATTATGACCTTCGTGATTTACCATGGATGGAGGAAGTTCTTTTTCATTTTTCTAGAACGTACCGACTAAAGAGAATTTTCTTTTATCTAATTCTTCAACTAATTCACAAGAGGAGACCAGTTGTCGGTCGTCAGATGTCTGTTGGTTCCTTTCAGTGGCTCTGTAAGATTTAGAACATACTGTATTGGCAGGAGTAAGGTATTTTCGGGTGTATTCTCTCTGATAATATAAGGAATCCAACCACAAAAATAAAACGTTCTCACATCACACATTGCAGCGATCTTGAGACGACATTTATCTGGTTTTTGGCGTTTATACATAGGCAAGGGTTTCATCAACAGTGACGAATTCTGCAGTGTTGTAGATGGGTAAACATCTTTCTTCGTGTACTTAAAAACATGCTTACAACAGGCTTATTTGACCAAATACTTTCGAAATCTCGCCAAGTTCTGTATTTCCCAAGTCACTCATGCAAAAAGTTTCACCTGCTGAAAAATCTGGCATAGTGTAATCAAAGAAAGGAGCAGTGCCTTCCATATCATCATCATTTTGTGAGTTACATCGCTCTCTTCACTACAGGAGTCGTTGATACTTTCGCATTCGTCATCTGTATCTTCAGCCTGTTGCCGTATCAATTTTTGACGAATTTTGTCTTCCGTACTAAATTGTTGATATTCTGCCATACTAACCTGCAAAATAATGGTAAATAATCAAGAAATAGCTCTTTAATCATTTGCTGTATGATGAAAAATGATAACATAGATCACACCAGGATGATGTAACGCCGGTCGTGATGGCCGTGCGGTTCTAGGCGCTGCAGTCCGGAACCGAGGGACTGCTGCGGTCGCAGGTTCGAATCCTGCCTCGGGCATGGATGTGTGTGATGTCCTTAGGATAGTTAGGTTTAAGTAGTTCTAAGTTCTAGGGGACTGATGACCTAAGATGTTAAGTCCCATAGTGCTCAGAGCCATTTGAACCATTTTGATGATGTAACCGACGACGGGGCAGAGTGCGCTCTATTAGAATCTAAATTATGGAACAAACTGAAGGTCAACGACTTACCTTTTCACACCGCTGTGCTGCGAAGTACTGTCTGATAGGGTAATTTAAGGTCCCAAACCCCCCCCCCCCCCCCCCCCCAACGCTACCGCTGCTTCCTGTGAAAACCAAAACAAGACGTGTCGGAGCAGACACCGGTTTGTGCTAGGAAGGTTAACAAGGCCTGTCATTATCTGTATGCGGAACAGGCGGGATATTCGTCATGCCAGTACCATATAGATTTTCTTATGTCTCGTGGGATGTCTTCCATTAAAGTCGGCAGCATATCTGTTAGGAAGTACTGATACTCGTGCCTATTCCATCAATAAAACAGGGGCAAATCCTGCATTTCATTAAAAGCAAGCACCACACAGGGACACTCCAAGATCGTTGTTTATTCACTTCTTTCAGTCAGCAACGGTTTTCAGACGACCAGTAGAACACATTGCTAAGATTCATTTGACCTTGTTTGTAAACGTTGCTTCATCCTAAAATAAAATCTCGCATAGAAATACCGAATTATAGTGCAGTTTATGGTACACCACCATTCAGTGAATTTTACCGATTCAGAAAGGCATTGTCTTGAAGCTTTTCGTGGAGTGAAATGCGGAAAGGTTGAAATACGTTGGGGTATTGTATTCGCGGGGCACTGCTGTGTGTGGTCACAACTGCATATCTCACACCAGTTGCTGTTATGTTTCGTTGGCGTATTTTTTTCACACGCTTTCATTTTCATGATTTTTTTTTTTTCACAGTGTTTGCAAACAACGGCACTGCAGCTCCGACACTTTGACGATGTTCCCCTCAAACAAAAATCGCATCCACTCTCATGTATAGTCTGATTAGCTTTATTGACAAGTTATTTAATTGCTACAGCAACAGAGTACTGACTAATGGTCTTCGAACGATCGGGTAAACACTAGAACCGTTCCTGATTTTGCATGGGCAGAGGTCGCAGACTTCGAGAAAGTGATTCGCGGCGCTATTATATTGATAATGTTTTGTCAAGTTCCATACATGTTGTGTCATTGAAGTCATCTTCGAAGACACTTTCCAACGCCATAAGAAAAAAAAATGCAGTTCCATTTTAAAAAGTTCGGCAGCTACAATCCTGAAAAATTATTTACGAATCTGAGATAATTCGCCACACTGTGACTTCCGAAGATATGAAATGCCGTATGACACAAGCTCACGCTGCGATAAGTCCAGATGAAATTCACAGCGAAGTACAGTTTGTGCGGAATCAGTTTGTAGTGTTCAAGATCAGCATTGTCAGTAGTTGATATGATAGGCATAACAACAAATAAACGAAATGGTTACATTTCATACTGTAGAGCGGACATTTGTGGAAACTATTCTCTTGACAGTGCTTTGCGGCGAAGTTATTTTGTAAATATTTGATCAAGTTTCACACTGTTATGTCGTTAAAGCCCTTTCCGCTGACTCTTAGAGGTGCCACGACAAATGATATGTACATCTATTAACAAACAAACTCGTTGTCATTATTCGGCACCTATAAACGCCAAAACTGCTTGCGTACGCCAGAGAATTCGCCTCATCGTCCACTACAGCTAAACGGAAGCTGCTAGTAGCTCATAACCCACAAGGAAAATTACATACAGCTTTGTGCGTGATAGCCGGCCATTCACGTTTGTGAGTAGTTTCTCCTCCAGTTGTATTCTCAGTCGACAGTTCATTAGCCAAAATTAAACACCAGCTAACAGATCTTCCCTGTTTGGGGCACCGCTCATTTCACAATGGAAACTCAATGAAATGACCTTACTGGCCAATACAACAGGCACATAAAACATTTTGTCAAGCCCCAAATCTGTTTTACAGCAACTGTTTGGAAATGTTCCGACAAAACAGCCTGGCGCTATTGCCCGACAGGAAGCCGTAAACTAGGCCTGCAATTAAGAAGCGAAGAGAAAGGCCGGCGAGTGGGCGAATCGCCTGCGATTTACGCTGTGTCCAGCCTGCTGCCTCTCCTTGTTTGTTCGCTGCCCAGTCGCCTGTCCCACGAAACGGTTTATAGCTGGCTGCACACACAAAGGCACGGCCGTCATGTCGTCACGGCGACAGCACGCGATATCAGGCTCGGAAGGAAGCCGTTACTCTGTGGGCTTCCACCAGTATGCACAATCGGCCGTCAAACGACGAATTAACGTCTCCGTCTTTAACAAACACCACCTGCCTGTATGTGCGTTTGTGTGTGTGTGTGTGTGTGTGTGTGTGTGTGTGTGTGTGTGTGTGTGCACCTGTGTGTGGTTTGCAGGTGGAGTAGGTTTCCCACTGGTTTAATACGATACGCGCGGAAGGCAGTCCTACGAATGAGACGCGCTTTTCTTGTTGAATAGAGTCGAGGCGCATAAAATGGAAACAGTGAGTGAGAAGGGAGTGAGACAGGATTATAGCTTATGCCCGATGTAATTCAGTCGGTAGATGTAAAGGAAACCAAAGAAAAGAAATTGGAGAAGGAATTAAGGTTCCGGGAGAAGAAATAAAAACTTTGAGGTTTGCCTATGACATTGCAATTCTGTGAGAAACGGCAAACGACTTGGTAGAGCAGTTGAACGGAATGTCCAGTGTCTTGAAAGAAGAATATCAGATGAACATCAGCAAAAGCAAAACAGGGATAATGGAATGTAGTCGAATCATATCAGGTGCCGCTGAGGGAATTACATTAGGAAACTAGACACTTGAAGTAGTAGATCAGTTTTGATATTTGGGAAGCAAAATAACTGATGATGGCCGAAACAGAGATGATACAAACTGTAGGATGGTAATGGAAAGAAGAGCGTATCTGAAGAAAATAAATTTGTTAACATCGAATATAGATCCAAGTGTTAGGAAGTATTTTCTGATCGTATTTGCATGGAGTGTAGCGTGGAAGTGAAACAAGGAGGATAAACAGATGAGACAAGAAGAGATAAGAAGCTTTTCAAATGTGGTGCTACAGAAGAATGCTGAAGATTTGATGGGTAGATCACATAACTAATGAGGAGGCAGTGAACAAAAATAGGAAGAAAAGAAATTTGTGACACTACCAGACTAGAAGAACGGATCGGTTGATAAAACACATTCTGAGATATCAAGGGCTCACCAATTTAGTACTGGAGGAAAGTATCGGAGGGAGGGGGGGGAGGGGGTTAGAATCGTCGATAGAGACCAAGAGACGAATCTGGTAAACAGATTGAAAATTTCTGTTCCGACACTGACAATGTTGAGTGTTTATGGAAAAAGTTAAAGGCAATCGTAAAATGCGTTTTAGACAGTTACGTGCCGAGTAAAATTGTGAGGGACGGGAAAAACCCACCGTGGTTCAACAACAAAGTTAGGAAACTACTGCGAAACCAAAGAGAGCTTCACTGCAAATTTAAACGCAGCCAAAACCTCTCAGACAAACAGAAGCTAAACGATGTTAAAGTTAGCGTAAGGAGGGCTATGCGTGAAGCGTTCAGTGAATTCGGAAGTAAAATTCTATCTACCGACTTGACAGAAAATCCTAGGGAATTCCGGTCTTCGTTACATCAGTAAGTGGATCGAAACAGCATATCCAGACACTCTGGGGTGATAATGGCATTGAAACAGACAGGATGACACGCGTAAAGCTGAAATAATAAACATCTTTTTCCAAAGCTGTTTCACAGAGGAAGACCGCACTGCAGTTCCTTCTCTAAATCCTCGCACGAACGAAAAAATGGCTGACATCGAAATAAGTGTACAAAGAATAGAAAAGCAACTGAAATCACTCAACAGAGGAAAGTCCACTGGACCTGACGGGATACCAATTCGATTCTATACAGAGTACGCGAAAGAACTTGCCCCCCTTCTAACAGCCGTGTACAGCAAGTCTCTAGAGGAACGGAAGGTTCCAAATGATTGGAAAAGAGCACAGGTAGTTCCAGTTTTCAAGAAGGGTCGTCGAGCAAATGCGCAAAACTATAGGCCTGTATCTATGACATCGATCTGTTGTAGAATTTTAGAACATGTATTTTGCTCGCGTATCATGTCATTTCTGGAAACCCAGAATCTACTCTGTAGGAACCAACATGGATTCCGGAAACAGCGATCGTGTGAGACCCAACTCGCTTTATTTGTTCATGAGACCCAGAAAATATTAGATACAGGCTCCAAGGTAGATGCCATTTTCTTTGACTTCCGGAAGGCGTTCGATACAGTTCCGCACTGTCGCCTGATAAACAAAGTAAGAGCCTACGGAATATCAGACCAGCTGTGTGGCTGGATTGAAGAGTTTTTAGCACACAGAACACAGCTTGTTGTTCTCAATGGAGAGACGTCTACAGACGTTAAAGTAACCTCTGGTGTGCCGCAGGGGAGTGTTATTGGACCAATGCTTTTCACAATATATATAAATGACCTAGTAGATAGTGTCGGAAGTTCCATGCGGCTTTTCGCAGATGATACTGTAGTATACAGAGAAGTTGCAGCATTAGAAAATTGCAGCGAAATGCAGGAAGATCTGCAGCGGATAGGCACTAGGTGCAGGGAGTGGCAAATGACCGTTAACATAGACAAATGTAATGTATTGCGAATACATAGAAAGAAGGATCCTTTATTGTATGATTATATGATAGCGGAACAGACACTGGTAGCAGTTACTTCTGTAAAATATCTGGGAGTATGCGTACGGAACGATTTGAAGTGGAATGATCATATAAAATTAATTGTTGGTAAGGTGGGCGCCAGGTTGAGATTCATTGAGAGAGTCCTTAGAAAATGTAGTTCATCAACAAAGGAGGTGGCATACAAAACACTCGTTCGACCTATACTTGAGTATTGCTCATCAGTGTGGGATCCGTACTAGGTCGTGGTGACAGAGGAGATAGAGAAGATCCAAAGAAGAGCGGCGCGTTTCGTCACAAGATTATTTGGTAAGCGTGATGGCGTTACGGAGATGTTTAGCAAACTCAAGTGGCAGACTCCGCAAGAGAGGCTTTCCGGCAGTCATTCTTCTCGCGAACCATACGCGACTGGAACAGGAAAGGGAGGTAATGACAGTGGCACGTAAAGTGCCCTCCGCCACACACCGTTCGGTGGCTTGCGGAGTATAAATGTAGATGTAGATTCAAAAGGATGTAAGTTGCACCCAGGCCGGCAACGCTTAATTATCACTAAGAGATATATATTATATACTTTATTGATGCCAATTTATGTGCAACATTCGGTCTGTTCTTTTATATAGACAGCAGTCTAAAAGACAAAGCAAACAAAAAATCATTAAGTTATTGGAGGTGGACTCAGTAAAATGCTGTTGCCCCGTTTAATTTCTTATATCACTTTTCTTAAATGAATCATCATCCGTTCACTTCGAAGCGACCCTTTGTTTTAGAGAAATAAAGCTATTTACGGAGCTCAAGGGAGTGTCGTCAGGTTCTCTTCTGTCTTAAGATGCACCTGTCGCACTGTAAACAATATTATTTGTGTAAATTTGTGCAAATAAACAGTATTATTGACAGTGAAGAGATATCGCGGCCGTTCGCCTGCCAACTCCCAGCATGTGAACGTGCTCTCGCCATGTCTCCCTTCGCCAGGAACTGGTCAGGGTCGGCTCGTCCCCCACCCCTACCTGGCCGGGCTAGTGCTTAACGTACGCCGCACAATAGTACTCGCTCGAGGCTTGTATTGGGGAGGGCCCGGGATTACGTGTCTGCGAGAAAATCCTGATTTATTCCCTGATTTCCTTAAATCACTGCAAGTGTACAGCGAAACATCCGCCCCCACCCCCAACCTTCCAGTCTCTAGTGGGTCTGACATCGACGAGTCGTTTATCCAAGTTGTCTTTTTTTTACCTTCTCTTGTCGTTCCTCTCACTAACGTCTGTAATTATTTCTGTAGCCCGAAACGTTGATAGCCAGTAAATAAAAAAAAAAAGAAGACCATCGCAAAGGCGAATCACACTACAAAAATATTTCAGTACAGTTTACCGTGGACTTCATGTCGCAGCGGATGATTACTGAAAGTATATTAGACTGAGAAGGAAGTGAGGCAAGGGTGTAGCGTATCTCTCATGTTACTCGGTGTATACGTGGAGCAAGCATTAATGAAAACTAAGGAGGGATGTAGAAAAAACATAAATATAAATGTTAAGGTTTGCATATGATATTGCAATTCTGTCTGAGACGGCAGAGCACTTGGAAGAATGGTTGTATGGAGCTGATAGGGAGACCTCGAAGAGAACAGTCTATTGACACACAGTCGACATGGATTTAGAAAATATCGTTCTTGTCAAACACAGCTAGCTCTTCACTCAAACGAAGTGATGAGTGCTATCGATAAGGGATTTGAAATTGATTCTGTATTTCTAGATTTTTTGAAGGCTTTTGACACTATACCACACAATCGATATGTAGTGAAATTGCATGCTTATGGAATATCGTCTCAGTTATGTGATTGGATTCGTGATTTCCTGTCACTGAGGTCACAGTTCGTAGTAGTTGACGGAAAGTCATGGAGTAAACAGAAGTGATCTCTGGCGTTTCCCTAGGTAGCCTTACAGGCCCTTTGCTGTTTCTTATTTATATAAACGATTTAGGAGACAATCTGAGCAGCCGTCTTAGATTGTTTGCAGATGATGCTGTCTTTTATCGACTAGTAAACTCACCAGAACATCAAAGCAAATTACAAACCGAATTAGAAAAGATATCTGAATGGTGCAAAAATTGGCAATTGACCTAAATAATGACAAGTGTGAGATCATCGACAAGAGCGCTAAAAGAAACCCACTTCGGTTACACGATAAATCACTCAAATATAAAGGCCGTAAATTCAACTAAATATCTAGGTATTACAATTACGAACAACTTAAACTGGAAGTAGCACACAGAAAATGTTGTAGGGGAAGGCTAACGAATTATTTACTGCATTTTATTGTCAGGACACTTAGTAAATGTAACAGATCTGCTAAAGAGACTGCCTACACTACGCTTGACCGTCTTCTTTTAGAATACTGCTGCACGGTGTGTGATCCTTACCAGATAGGATTGACGGAGTATATCGACAAAGCTCAAAGAAGGGCAGCACGTTTTGTATTGTCGCTAAATAGGGGAGACAGTGTCACTGACATGATACTGGATTATGGGTGGACATCATTAAAACGAAGGCGTTTTTCGTTGCAGCGAAATGTTCTCAAGAAATTTCAATCAATCAATCAATAGTGCGTTGAAAAAACATCAATAAATCAAAGTAATTAAATATAGATGATTTAAATGGTATGTTGTTGAAAGAATTAGATTAGGAAATGCGATATTAAGAGCATCAGAAGAATATTACCATTTTAGCTGAAAAATAACAGACAACGCCAGAAGTAGTGAGCATAAAAATAAATAGTTCAAATGGCTCTGAGCACTATGGGACTTAACTTCTGAGGTCATCAGTCCCCTGGAACGTAGAACTACTTAAACCTAACTAACCTAAGGAGATCACACACATCCATGTCCGAGGCAAGATTCGAACCTGCGACCGTAGCGGTCGAGCGGTTCCAGACTGCAGCGCCTAGAACCGCTCGGCAACTTCGGCCGGCTGAGGATAAAAAATTTACCCTGGCAATAGCAATAAAACGTCCCTGTTAAGATGGAAAATGAATTAATTATTAGGTGTTACCTGTTGTAATTCCTTTAACGCGCTACCTTGCGAGGCAGGAAAGTGAGCCAGGGCCGGATCGGATCTGTGCGGCGGATTAACGACTGTTGTTCTGCCACAAAACTTGCGAGGAATTACAGTTTAGAAAAAGACACGTAGTCTTAAAAACACTAGCATTATCAGTAATTTAGTCAGCGCTACGATTGTCAATACGTTTTTCTGTAAACTGCACTCAGTATAATCTGAAATTTGCACCCAGAAATCGTTGAGGAAGGGTCCACTAATCCGTCCCGTCCCAATATGGTGACGTGCACGGCCCGTAGTAGAGCGACGCGCACTTACCCTGCTGTGCTGATGAAGGGGACTGGAAATCCTCGAACAACAACTGTAATGACTGAATTTTTACTATCTGAAGGGATTACAATCTTTTTATTTTCTGTTGGATGCAATGGTTCAAATGGCTCTGAGCACTATGGGAGGTCATCAGTCCCCTGGAACTTAGAACTACTTAAACCTAACTAACCTAAGGACATCACACACATCCATGCCCGAGGCAGGATTCGAACCTACGACCGTAGTGGTCGCGCGGTTCCAGAGTGAAGCGCCTAGAACCGCTCGGCTACTGCGGCCGGCCTTGGATGCAATAATAATGCAATTTTACATAAGACCAGATTTTCTGAAAAAACGACGGAAAACGTTAAATCAGAATTACATACATGGATTTTAAAAACCGCACCTCTTATACCCGACAAAACATGCTGTAAAATAAAATACGGTCTATACCCGTGGATCAGCATTGGTATACGTAGCGTACATAAGATGTGTTGTCATTCTAAGGAAAATGTTTCTTGGCTCATTACACTTGTCTACAGTGGGGAAAAGCTCATTACACGTGTATACATTGGGAATCAAAACTCCACCAACAAACTCTCTGAAGTTTTCAGGGATATTTTCCGAGTATTTTGATCTAAGGGACCCCTGACTTCCGGTGGCTTGTTAAAGAATAATTACATTTCGTTTCATTTCTTATCTCTTCTATCGGTATCGCATTGAAAATACACGCACAACAGTGAAAATTTTGGTGGCACACGCTGTGTTGGCTCTGAGTACTGTGGGACTCAACTGCTGAGGTCATTAGTCCCCTAGAACTTAGAACTAGTTAAACCTAACTAACCTAACGACATCACAAACATCCATGCCCGAGGCAGGATTCGAACCTGCGACCGTAGCGGTCTTGCGGTTCCAGACTGCAGCGCCTTTAACCGCACGGCCACTTCGGCCGGCACGCTGTGTTTCTTGTTTGGATACAAACTTTTTCCATTCACTCACACTACTTGCTGTTGACAACAGTAAGGCCTACTGTTTTTCCGCAAGTTAGTTGTATGTTAACAGTGATACACAAAAGTGTGGATACGTTTACTGATGAAGAATCAGCCGATATGCATCTCGTCTGTGGGTTCGTTGAATGCAATGGAAAAATAGCACAAGGAGATATGCTCAGCTGTTCCCGCAGCGAAGGCAACCACGTAACAGCCGTTTTTCACCGGTACTTAGACGCACAAGAATAACCGGATCATTTCGAGTTACTGTGTTTTGGAGAGTTCGCATTATAGGCTTTTTCGCTGTTGTGAAAGCAATTTCGCAGAAGCAAATGTAGTTCAGGTAACAAAGTCAAATGAATCATAATTACAATATTACTGTGCAACGAGCCACCGGAGACCGTAGGTCCGTTATACATAAGTAATCCGTGAATAAACACCGAAATTTTGTCGGTGAAGTTCTGGTTAACCCCGCTTAGGTGGTATCAGTTTTATGTAGCTGCTTCTTCTACTTCTAACGATACGTGTGCACGTTCGCTATGTGTCACTTAAAAACATGAAAACTAGTTACGGTATAATACTGATCCTAATTCTGAAGGTGGCAGGGGTAAAATACAGGGAGCGAAAGGCTATTTACAATTTGTACAGAAACCAGATGGCAGTTATAAGCGTCCAGGGGCATGTAAGGGAAGCAGTGGTTGGGAAGGGTGTGAGACAGGGTTGTAACCTATCCCCGATGTTATTCAATCTGTATATTGAACAAACAGTAAAGGAAACACAAGAAAAATTCGGAGTTGGAATTAAAATCCATGGAGAAGAAATAAAAACTTTGAGGTTCGCAGATGACATAGTAATTCTGTCAGAGACACAGAGACAGCAAAGGACCTGGAAGCGCAGCTGAACGGAATGGACAGTGTCTTGAAAGGAAGATATAAGATGAACATCAACAAAAGCAAAACAAGGATAATGGAATGTAGTCGAATTAAATCGGGTGATGCTGCGGGAATTAGATTAGGAAATGAGACGCTTAAAGTAGTAAATGAGTTTTGCTATTTGGGGACCAAAATAACCGATGATGGTCAAAGTAGAGAGGATATAAAATGTAGACCGGCAGTGGCGTGAAAAGCGTTTCTGAAGAAGAGAAATCTGTTAACATCGAGTATAGATTTAGGTGTGAGGAAGTCGTTTCTGAAAGTATTTGTATGGAGTGTTGCCATGTATGGAAGTGAAACGTGGACGATAAATAGTTTAGCCAAGAAGAGAATAGAAGCTTTCGAAATGTGGTGCTACAGAAGAATGCTGAAGATTAGATGGTTAGATCACATAACTAATGAGGAGGTACTGAATGGAATTGGGGAGAAGAGGAATTTGTGGCAGAATTTGACAAGAAGAAGTGATCGGTTCATAGGAGACGTTCTGAGGCATCAGTGGATCACAAATTTAGTATTGGAGGGCAGCGTGGAGAGTAAAAATCGTAGAGGGAGACCAAGAGATGAATACACTAAACAGATTCAGAAGGATGTAGGTTGCAGTAGGTACTGGGAGATGAAGATTAGCATGGAGAGCTGCATCAAACCAGTCTCTGGACTGAAGACCACAACAACAACAACAACTAATCCTAAATTGTGATGTGTATGGCAGAGGTCCTTTTCCATTTTACCAGTTATTAAGGTTTCTTTCATGTACGGATCTGGGTAAGAAAGATTGCTTAAATGCCTCAGAGGGCGCTGTTATTAGTCAAATCTTGTCCTCGCAATCCCTACGGGACCGATATGTAGGGGGTTGTACTATATTCTTAGATTCATCATTGAAAGCTGGTTCTTGAAACTTATTGAGTAGGCTTTCTTGGGACAGTTTCCCTCGATCTTCAAACGTCTTCCAGTACAGTTTCACCATCATCTCCGTTACATTCTCCCATGGCTCAAACATGTGACCTTTAGTGCTGCCTTTCTATGTATGCACCAAGATGAGAAACATAGCAGTAGATATCCTCGGTGTAACAAAGCTGCTTAAATCACTTAATAAAGGCAAGGCCTCCGGTCCAGACTGTATATCAGTCAGATTCCTCTTAGAGTATGCCGATAAAATAGCTCCACATTTAGCAATTATATACAACCACTCGCTCACAGAAAGATCCGTACCTAAAGACTGGAAAATTGCTCAAGTCACACCAATACCCTAAAAGGGAAGTAAGAGCAATCCGCTGAATTACAGGCCTATATCACTAACGTCGATTTGCAGTAGGGTTTTAGAACATATACTGTATTTGAACATTGTGAAGAAAACGATTTATTGATTTACAGTCTGTACGGATTCATAAAATTTCGTTCTTATGAAAAACAACTAGCTCTTTTATACTCATGAAGTAATAAGTGCTATCGACAGGGGATGCCAAATTGATTCCATATTTTTAGATTTCCAGAAGGCTTTCGACACCGTTCCTCACAAGCGTCCTCTAACCAAACGGCGTGCCTATGGAGTATCGCCTCAATTGTGCGACTGGATTCGTGATTTCCTGTCAGTAAGGTCATAGTTCGTAGTAATAGACGGCAAGTCATTGAGTAAAACAGAAGTAATATCCGGCGTTCCCCAAGGAAGTGTTATAGGCCCTTTGTTGTTCCTGATCTATATTAACGACATAGGAGACAATCTGAGTAGCCGTCTTGGATTGTTTGCGGATGATGTTGTCATTTACCGTCTTGTAAAGTCGTCAGAAGATCAAAACGACTTGCAAAATGATTTAGATAAGATATCTGTATGGTGCGAAAAGTGGCAGTTGATCCCGAATAGCCGCGCGGGATTAGCCGAGCGGTCTCGGGCGCTGCAGTCATGGACTGTGCGGCTGGTCCCGGAGGAGATTCGAGTCCTCCCTCGGGCATGGGTGTGTGTGTTTGTCCTTAGGATAATTTAGGTTAAGTAGTGTGTAAGCTTAGGACTGATGACCTTAGCAGTTAAGTCCTATAAGATTTCACACACATTTGGACATTTTTGACCCTGAATAAAGAAAAGTGTGAAGTTATTCGCATGAGTACTAAAAGAAATCAGCCTAATTTCGATTACATGATACGTCACACAAATCTGAGGGCTGTAAATTCAACTAAATACTTAGGGATTACAATTACAAATAACCTAAATTGGAACGATCACATAGATAATATTGTGGGTAGAGCAAACCAAAGACTGCGATTCACTGGCAGAACACTTAGAAGGTGCAACAGGTCTACCAAAGAGACTGCTTACACTACGCTTGTCCGCCCTGTTCTCGAGTATTGCTGTGCGGTGTGGGATCCGCATTAGGTGGGACTGACGGATGACATCGAAAAAGTACAAAGAAGGGCAGCCTGTTTTGTATTATCGTGAAATAGGGGAGATAGTGACACAGATATGATAAATGAATTGGAGTGGCAATCATTAAAACAAAGGCGTTTTTCGTTGCGACGGGATCTTCTCATGAAATTTCTATAACCAATTTTCTCCTCCGATTGCGAAAACATTCTGTTGGCACCCACCTACATAGGGAGAAATACCCATAAGAGAAATCAGGGCTCGCACAGAAAAATTCAAGTGCTCGTTTTCCCCGCGTGTCGTTACAGAGTGGAACGGTAGAGAGACAGCATGAAGGTGGTTCATTGAACCCTCAGCCAGGCACTTTATTGTGAATAACAGAGTAAGCATGAAGATGTAGATAGATGTAGATCCCATGTTAGAGCTATTTGGTACAGGTTCCACACACTTGAGGAATAGGGTAGGTCACGCCAGTGTTTTGTGAGTAGTCTCGTTTGTAAACTGACTGCATTTCCCAAGTATTCTACCAATCAGCCGAAGTCTGCCATAGGCTTTATCTACGTCTGAGCCTATGTGATCTCTCCATTTCATATCCATACAAATTGTGACGCCCAAGTATTTCCACGAGTTGACCGATTCCAATTATAACGCACTGATACTGTGGAACACCACGTTGTTTTCGTTTTGTGAAGTACGCAGTTCTGCATTTCTGAATATTTAAAGCAAGTCGCCAGTCTTTGATATGACTGAGTATTAATCAGCATTTTTCAGAAAGAACTTCATTATACATAACTACATAACCTGTGAAAAGTGTGAAGTTACAAAAATATTATCCGCTAGGTCATCAATATACAACATTAACAAGTATCCCAACCCAGTTCCCTGGGATACACTCGAGGTTACTTCTACATGTGTTGAGAGTTCTGCTTCCAAGATAACTTACTGCGTCCTTCATATCAAAGAATCCGCAATCCAGCCACCACAAATTTCACTTCATACACCATAAGAGAGTGCTTTTGATAATAAACGTAGATGTGGTACTGAGACAAATGCTTTTCGAGAATCGAGAAACATTTCATCTACCTGACTGCCTTGGTCGATGTCATGTGAAAAAACTGAGAGTTTGGTTTCAAATCGTCGATGTTTTCGAAATCCGCGCTGTTTGGCATAGAGGACGTCATTCTCTTGGAGATATCTCATTATGTTTCATCTTAGAATATATTCTAAGATTCAACAACAAATGGAACTCAAGGATATTGGATGTTAGTTTTCTGGTTCACGTCTGATACGTTTATGGTAGCTGAGTGTGGCCTGTGGTTTCTTCCAATTACTGGGCACGGTTTTTTGTTTGAGGGATTTGTGATATATAATGGTTAAAAAATATGCTATACCAGACGGAAATCTGGTATACAATCAGGACTATTATTATATTTTAATGATTTCCGCTGTTTCTCAACGGCACTTGCACTAATATCAATCACTCTTCTATGCAGTGGTGCGAGTATTATGTGGGAGCAATACTCCTGGTTAATTCTGCATATCATTGTTGTTGGATAGTTCTTCATATCATTGTCGTTACTCCAAGGTGGAAGACATACGATCATTATAAAATTCTATATCAAGCAAAATGCACTTTTAAAGAACGGAGGACTCATCACAAGTTGCATAACATCATAACTTCTGTATGAATGAGTTAAGATAACGATGCATAACGATCCTTTGATGTCTCGGAATGTGTTCGGTCAACTGACCCCTCCTTTTAGTCAATTTGTGGGGCAAATTTCTTTTCTCCCCAATTCTGTTCAGTACCTCCTCATTATTTGCGTGATCTGCGCACCTAATCAGCATTCTTCTGTAGCACCACATTTCAAAATCTCCTATTCGTTTCTTGTTTAAACTGTTTATCGTCACTGTTTCACTGCCATGCATGGCTACACTCCATGCAAGTAACTTCAGAAAAGATTTCCTTAAACTTGTGTCTATATTCTATGTCAGAAATTTCTCTTTTTCATGAATTCTTTTCTTCCCATTTCCAGTCTACATTTTACATCCTCTTTCATTGGGGCGCCAGCAGATATTTTGCTGTCCAAGTAGCTAAACTCATCTACTACTTTAAGTGTTTCGTTTCCAAACCTAATTCCCTCAGCATCATCTGATTTAATTCGACTACATTCAGTTATTCTCGTTTTGCTTTTGTTGATATTCATCTTATATCCTCCTTTCAAGACAGTGTCCACTCCGTTGAGTGTCCACGTCCTTTGCTGTCTCAGATAGAATTACAATGTCTTAATCAAACCTCAAGGTTTTTATCTTTTCTTCCTGAACGTTAATTCCAACGTCAAATTTTTCTTTGTTTCCTTTATTGCTTGCTCAATATACAGATTGAATAACTTCGGGGAGAGGCTACAATCCTGTCTCACTCCCTTCCCAACCACTGCTTCCCTTTCATTCCTCTTGACTCATATAACTGCCATCTGGTTTCTGTTGAAGTTGTAAATAGCCTTTAGCTCCCTATATTTTACTGCTACTACCTTCAGAATTTCAAAGAGAGTATTCCAATCAAAATTGTCAAAAGCTTTCTGTAAGTCTACAAACGCTATAAACGTACGACTCCCTTTCCTTAATCTATCGTCTAAGATAAGTCATAGGGTCAGTATTTCCTCGCGCGTTCCTACATTTGTCCGGAATCCATAGTGATCTTTCCCGAGGTCGACTTCTACCAGGTTTTCCATTCTTTTATGAAGAATTCGTGTTAGTATTTTGCAGCCATGACTTCTTAAACTGACAGTTCGTCAATCGTGGATTGCATATGAACTTGTATTACTGCGGAAATTGTCAGCTTCGTATCTATATTGGCAACGATAATCGTTCGCTATGCTTTTCGTAGTAGCTTACCCGCATTCCTATTTTCTTATGCATTATTATACCCACTCCTGCATTACCCCTACTTAACTTTATGTTAAGAACCCTATATTCGCTCACCGGAAGTCCTGTTGTTCCTGCCACCGAACATCACTAATTCTCATTATATCTGACTTCAGCCTATCCATTTCCTTTTTTAAATTTTCTAACGTACCTGCCCGATTAAGAGATCTAACGTTCCACGCTCTGATCGGTACAACGATATCCTCCGGCGTAGTCCCCCCTCCCGGGAGATCCGAATGGTAGAGTATTTTACCTCTCGAATATTTTATATTTTACCCAGGAAGACGCTATTATCGAACCATACATCAGAGCTGCATGCCGTCGGGGAAAATTACGGCTGTAGTTTCCCCTTGCTTTCAGTCATTCACAGTACCAGCACAACAAGGCCGTTTTGGTTGGTGTTGCAAGGCTGTTGCTTCTGCAGCTACTGAAAAGGTTGCTGCCACTCTTCAGGAACCATACGTTTGTCTGGCCTCACAACAGATATCCTTCCGTCTTGGTTGCACCTACGACACGGATGTAAGTATCGCGGAGGCGCACAAGGCATGCCGCTGACGGCGAGGTCCATTGTTCATGGGAGGGCATTGCTTCATAAATGAGTAAAAAGCAAAATGTAAACGGGAAGAGAAGAAGAACAACTGCCATATGCGTATGTAAGAGGGACTATAGCAATACGTCATGTAGACATCGGTAGAGCTCTTGCTCTTCTTCCGGCGGCAGGGTATTTTTTTACGTTGGTCATTTGCATGGCGGGGTCCACGGTGCTCGGACAGGGCGCACAGCACCCAACTGCGTGTGTAGGGAGCGGATGAGGAAGGACTTAGGGTGTAGAAAGGCTGTGACATAGTAGGCAGATAGTTTCTACGTATACTGCGTGCTAATTTCACAGATTTCTGTTTGGGTCCAAATTTCACTGCGTGCAGTTTTCAACACAGGTCTGCAGACTGGCTATGCAAGTGGATAATGCTGTCTCTTTCAATCGTTTCCACTTCCATTCAGTAGAATGTCTTCCTTTTCATATTTTTTTTGTTTTGTTGCCTTTTCTCACTTTCTCGGTTTTTATGTAAGTACGTATGTATCAAACCGGGAACCCAGAAACGACGGAGAGACTTTGTCCCGCTGTAGCCCTCAGTGGTTCACAATCCAACAACAGGCCACAGCAGTTCAGCCAACCCATTGCCGCTCCGCACCGAACCCAGGGTTACTGCGCGGTTCGGTCCCCGGTGGAGCCCCCCATCCCTCCCCCACCCCCCCCCCCCCCCCTGGGGATCATTCTGTTGTTCTGTTGTTTGTCTGCTCTACATGCGTATTCACGAACCGGATTGAGAGCAGATAAGCTCACCGGACAAACAATTAGTCACCTCATTGCACACGTACAGATGAATCTCCAAGCTTTCACAGATGGCACAGTAATCGAGTCACGTGCTCAACCGCACAAAAACTGCCTCTACGTGAGCTTAAGTCAGTAGCAATCAATAAGACATTTGTATTTCAAGCGGATTTTGTACCTAAATGTGAGAAAAGTAAGGGTGTGACCGAATGGCAGAAAGGGGCAGTCGTGGTTGGACGTGCCCATGGCCATACGTTGTATGAAGTTGCTGTTTTTTTATGTTTCGCGGCAGATTGTGTTCAACGTCTCTACAACCAGTGCTGTGACACACGTGGCCATAAAACACGACGTCAGAATCGTGATCGGAAAAAGAACCTGTCTGAAAGGCCCGGAGATGCGTTTCATGGCTTGTGAATCGAAATCGCGTCCAGGCCCGGTAGGAATTGCTGTAGGCAGTGAATAATGGTCCACCCCGACTTGTTGGCGAGAGAACACTGCGACGGCAACTGCATGTAGTGAACGTGGGAGTCGGTCAACTCTCAAGAGGCCATTGCTCATCAGGCACAGACAGACGACAGCAGCAAAGTTCATCGGCCTGTGCGAACATGTGACAGGCTTTCTGAACACTCCTCCACCCTGTTACATCTCGACTGATCTGGAAAATCACCTGATTTGAGCCCCATAGAAAATCTGTGGAACATTTTGGAACAGAGGGTAAAACGCCGACATCAGCATCTCCGAAATTTGGCGAACTACGCGATCAAATACCCAGCGAGTAGCCTAACCTGGATGGGACGTACCTGCATAACCTTGATGAATATCTTCCTAATTGAATCCGGCTGTTATTAAATCCAGGATCGGAATTACACGGTACTGAATTGTGCTTGTAATGATCTCTCTATGGGTTACTAATTATTTGTACGGTGAGCTTACGATCAACGTGTGAACGTGCACCTTTTCCTGTCTGGAATGTATTCTGCTACAAGAAAAGTCAGAAGTGCATCCACGCGATAAGCAAATGAAAAGAATCCTGTGTTGATCATAGCTTTTAATTTTCGAGAATTCCTTGCTATTTTCTAGTCTCTTAGTTTTCGAGCCACTTTATTTTCCTAAACTGCGCTGAGGACTCTGGAAATTTACGCTCTTAGTAAAATTCTCTTTAGGAAGGAGTGAGGAATTGACCCTTATGAGTCCCTTTCCCCATCCCTTTGATTCGCACGTGATAAGAACATATACAAAGGAGGCGGAAACATAACAAAGAGAGGTACTGACGCAAGTAAAGCTGTGAAGGCGGATCGTGGGTAGTGAAGGAACAGCCGAATAAAAACGATCGATTTACTGGATTGTTGGAAAACAATCATCTCATTCTACATCTGCAGTTTTACCGTGCAAGCCGCCTTACGGTGTATGGCGGAGGGTACTTTTTTTACCTCTGTCACTTCTCCCTTTTTCTGTTCCAGTCGCGGGTCTAACGATTGGTGGTAAGCCTCCATATGGGCTCGAATCTCTCTGATTTTGTCTTCATTACCTTTCCGCGGGATGCACGTAGAGGGAAGCAATATATTGGTTGACTCTCCTAGGAACGTACGCCCTCGGAATTTTATCAGCAGACGATACCGTGCTACAGAACGCCTCTCTTGCAACGTCTGGTACTGGGGGGCGATTTCACTATACACGTCAAGAGTGAATGCGTAACATCATAATTTCAAAGTTTTGTGAACAAAATGTGTGTTGAAGTCTCGCAAATCACCTCTCAAAAACTAAAATGTTTGAACTTTCCGATGATTTCTTGAAACGTACTTGTAAGATTTCGCAACGAAAGGGAAAATAAAAAATTACAATAAAGAACTACAAGCGATGGAGATAAGAAATTATTTTTTAGTTAAAACCTTGTTCACAATTCTATCGGATATGATTAACACACACACACATTTCTGAGTTTGTTTTCCATCTTTAATTTGAGAAAATAAACAATGAAAATTAGTAACTTTTAGCAAACTTCAAAATTATGTTTCGAAAATACGAATAGTCACAGGATGTTAAGTGTCTCGAGAAATGATAAAGTGGAAACACTGCTAACTATCAGTTATGACATTAACGCCTAAAATTCTTAAACTATCAAAATTTTTGTACATAAAGATGAACGAATGTGGAATTTTTTGATTATTTATAAATTATCTTCTCTAAAAACCCCATCCAGAATATTCTAAGAATTGCATCACATGTAAGCTGCTCATTTTACTTATGGAAGGTACAATAAGAGTGGGCAATATTTTGTGGTGCAAAGTTTGCAAAGCTACATCCAAGGTCAAAAAGTCCTGGACACTTAAAAATTTAAACTGATCGCTGATGTTGAGTAAATGTAATGCAAAACCGATATGTCTTATTCAAAATAATTATTTTACAGCCTTATAAAAGGGTGAGAAAACAGTTATTCATTTTGTTCAAGAAATTAAAAAAAAATATAGAAAATAGTTTTGTATATACATTTTCCTGTTCCTGATATTATTTACATATATTCATTTTTTCTGGCACTATTTTAGTTCTTTAGGACATTCCATGCATTAAAACTGCCTACACTGTAGCAGTCAATACTGCACTGTTGAAAAGAGTTCGTCTGTTGTCTTCATCTGCTCCTCGTGAACCTTGTATAGTGGAGATGAATTTTCGCATGGACAAGATTGATCCATCGAGAGCAGTACTTGGGAAATGGGAACTGGATACTGGTGATGATGGTCATTTGAAAGTATTTGCCGGACCACGAAGTGCCGTGAAGGAGACTGTTCTATCTCGCAGCTCATGAGGGACACTAACTATTTGTCCCATCCACCAATGATTGTCATACACACAAGAAATGAAGTTGCTCACACCAAAGTCTTCTAAAGTATCTTCAGGACTCTTATTAAACGGAATTCCCGTAACGTGCTTTCATTTAGAAGTAAGAGTTTCATGTTTGTAGTAACTTTGATATGGTCCGTACAGATCCAATAGCATCTGCCATAGCAGCAACAGCTTGTAAGATTTTACAGAGACCTCCAACCCCATCACAAGCAGTTTTTCCATGACGTATTGCCAAAATTTCCATTTTTTGTCTTAATTCCTGTACAGTGGTTTTCCAAGCTCTAAACGTGAAAGCTGGTTTCAAATAATATGCTGCATCATCAGTCACATGTACATGTTTAAAAAAATGTATGGCCTCTAGGTGCTATGCCAGAAACTATCTTGCTGACAGCATAGCATGCATGTTCATGTCATGAAAAAGATCATCACTGACGATAGTAAAACTGTTTAATGTTCCAAAGAAGTGAGCAACATATATGAATATTGACGCTTGTGATGTGTGCCAGTGGTGACTTTGAACTTCATTCCGCAAAGGAATAGATAGTTCTCAGAAAAGTCAAAATGAAGAACTAATGTGTCAGTATTCTGGGATGTGCCTGGCTTTACTTCTGCTATAACCTGTCTCTGAATCGTGCGGATATGATGATGAGCTACTGCTTTCATGACCCAATGCCTAGTCTCTGTAACAAACTTTCCTAGCTCCACTATCTTCTTTACCAATGTGTAGGTTATGCCATTGCCAGTATCCTGAAGGTTAATGATTCAACGATCATCCCTTCAGCACCGGGACACATTGTACACTCCTGCAATCAAAATTTATTTTGCAGTTCTTGACATATACACGAAACCATCAGGTCCATTTCTGTGTACTTTATCTGTGTGAAACAACTAAATTCCAAATTCCGCCAGTAAATACATGTGCATGCTTCCATCACTGGCTGGAATTTTACCCATTATGGTCGTAAGGAGTACAATTTTGTGCGGCCAATTTTTAAATTTGGGTTCTCCTGTTTTATTAGGAGATATGTTT